>NC_142249.1:5061670-5208374 GCF_052056855.1 Sturnus vulgaris
CGCTCAGCCAAATCTGGGCTGACATCGGGCTCTGCCTGGAGCTCGCTCAGCCTGGAGTCAGGCTCGGCTGTGCTCTCTGTTGCTGTGCTGCTGGTCTTTCTACGGCGAAGGGGCACAAACTCGCGGAACATCTGCAGGAGAACAAAGGACAGGGAAGAGAGGCAAGTTCCATGGCATGCTCCAAGCACTATGCTCAGCTGAGCGGTGACAGCAGGCCCAGCCCAGGTGGAGATGGCTGCAGGTACCTTCAGTGTTCTGCGGAAGCGGCCACGGGTGGGTTTCTGCTCTTGTGTCGGCTCCATGGCTGCAGCACCTGGCAAAGAGCGAGCGCAGCCAGAGCTGAGGGGCTGCGGGAGAGGCCGGAGAACACAGCCCAGCCCTGCATTCCCCAGGCAGGGACAGCCCCGGGATGCCCCAGGGGATGCCAGCACGGCCGCTGCAGGGTGTCTGCCCGGCCCCTCTTCTGTCCTGTCCCTGGGCATGTCCACAGTGGGTGGGCTGGACTGAGACGAGATGAGACGGGATGGGATGGGACGGACGGGATGGGACGGGACGGGATGGGGCCAAGCTGGATGCATGCACCAGCCCTGAGACCCAGGTGTGCCACTCACCATCCTGCATTGGCTGGAACGGCTCTGACTCTTCGGGCTCTTGAGGAGCTGGGGCAACTCTAGAGCCTCTCCTTTTTATTGCCCTGAACACTTTGAACAGATTGAGAAATCTGCCCGCCATGCCGGAGTCTGGTCTCGAGGGCACCTTCTAGAGAGATGTTTTGGGAAAGTTACAAGGCAACAAGTTGTGCAGCTGTGCCTTAAAGGCACCTGCGACAGAGAAGCCTCAGGAAGGCTGCAGGACAGCAAGTCCTGCACTTGAGGCCTCCTGCCACAAGGGCAGCAGACTCCTCGTAAATGATTCAGATCACCACACCCCAAGGTCTGGCTACTAGTGCACCAGCCACAGGGATCAGAGATACCTCAGGAAAGCTCCAAGTCACCAAGTCCTGCAGTCTTTCCACGAGGTCACCTGCAGGAATAACGCCTCGGAAAAGCTCGGGGTCAGGCACGAACGAGTGTGCTGTGCGGGGGCTCCTCACAGCACCGCTCTGGCGCCTCCTGTCCCGTCGCGTGCTCCGAGCACTCTGGTGTGCCCGTGTCACCACCAGCCCCCATGTCACCACATGTCACAAAGGGTCCATTGACGCCGTTCCATGCCACGGTGACCAGGCTGCACTGCATCACAAAGGGCTCTTGCACACACTGACACCTGCCCTGGGGACACCCTGAGCCCACCCAAAGTGGCCCAGGTTGGAAGGAATCCCTTGGCCCAAATATCTAAGAGAGCCCGACAGGAATGTTAGGAATGGCTCAAATCCTATCCAACGCTGCTCTGCGGGCTCCGGGCATTTAAGAGCCCTCAATTCAGGAAAGCCTTCCTTCCCCAAATTCACTGGCATGGCCAGAGAGTGTGACAGATTTGGACGTTTGCTTCCCATCTCAAAGCAGCAACTCATTTGCCTTCATTTGTCATCCATTGGAGAGTCACTTTACAAAAGAACACTACACAGAGGCGAATAAAGGCCATTCTTTGCTTTGCAAATGGTTTTCAATGAAGAGATGATAATATCCTAATTCTAGGAAGGAATAAAAGCTCACAAGGAGTGGAAGTCCACTCAGTGTTACCAAATTAGCCCAAACAAATGAGAAGATTGCAAAATGGCTAATCCTCCTCCTGGTACAGATAGCTAAGTGGCTCTTAAAGTACAGCTCTCCCCTCTTCTTCCCTGCAGGAAGATCAGGACCCCTAACAAAAAATCACAGCTAGTGCTTTGGCCCTCCAGAACCAAAGCTGTGCCAAAGCACAGATGCTGCCTTCAAGCTGACTCCAATTCCAGCCTAGACCTCTCACCTTCCACACAGCTCCTTCTCCAAGACTCCCACCAACACCAACCCCCCTAATCAGCCACACACAAGCCCCCAACAGCCCGCCAGGATCCCCAGCTAACCCCATCCCTCCGCACAGCTTTCCCAGTCTCCAGCAGATCCCTGGTTCCCTGCACGTGCCATGGGATGGCACTCGGGAGGATCTGCTCCAAGGCATTTCCCAGTAGCAAGCTCAGGCTGCCAGGCCTATGGTTCCTGGATCATCCTTCCCACCAACTCTCCCTGTGCACGGCTGCTCCATTTGCACATTGGTGCTCAGCTCAGAGTTCTGCACTTGAGCAGCACTGCTGAGAAAGGATGGAGAGCGGCCTGGCAAGCTCTTTCTCCAGCTCCCTCTTGACTCTTGGGGGAGGTAGAACATTCCACAGGAAAGCACCTGGTGCCACAAGGAGTGGGTGACATCAGACAGCTGTGAGGGGAAGCCTCAGGACTGCTGTATTCTGAGGGAACACCGTTGGCCTTGACCTGTATGCACCTGCGGAAGCTTAAATCCTCAGCTCCCAGGACCTCTCTTGGCCACCACCCTGATGTGCACGCAGGACTGCTGCGAGGCACTGCTGGGACCCAGCGGGACAGGAGCTGCTGTCTCGTGTCCACCCAGCACCCCCGACAGAGCCAGGGTCACCCCAAAAGCAGACAAACGATCTGGTGTCGGCAGAGAGGAGCAAGGAGCACTGGGCTGGCTCCTCTCAGGGTATCTCAGCTGGGCCTGGGCCACAACACGCCCCCGTTTTAAGGCCTGCTAATGCCCAGCTGCCAGAAATGCCGACCTTCTTCTCTCCAAGGCGCACAGGAAGAGCCAATGAGCAGGATGCCTTGGGAGGCAAACCTTCCCGGCCTTTGCTGAGGCCAGGGACACACCAAGATCAGCCAAGACTCTGCAGATTGCCTGGCCCGCACAGCCCAGCTCTTTGCTGGCCCTGGCCCGCAGCAGCTTCCACCAAGCGAGAGGCAATTGCATATTGCCAAGAGCCGAAACACAGCAGGCAGGTGAGATGTGAACAGTGTGTGCATCAAGGCCTTTTAATTCACAGCTCTCAAAGAGAGCTTTGGGGCTCGCAGCTGGACAGAGATGCTCCTGCTCACACCTCTGGCCAAAAGGGGGTAACGCAGCGTGCTGCAGGTGCTTGGGTTGGTCTCCACAGCTCCAGGCAGATGCCAAACCTGCTCTTCACAGCCTTCTCCCTTCCCCTGCCCCTGTGCCCAGGGCAGCGGGCCTCAAGGACTCAAAGGACCACAGGGAGCCAAAGGGAATGTTACGAAGGGAGAGGGGAGATGAAACAAGTCTTGCCTCTGCCCAGGCCTCTGGCAGTAGTGATTGGCTTTATTGAGGTGGGCAGCACCCCAAAACCGCTCTTGCTCACAAGTTCTTCATAATGGTTGTTTAAGTCTATTACAAAATGAATTGTTTATTTAATAGACACAATTTTAACAAACAAAAGACTTTAATCTATTTCTTTTGACAAAGGATAAACAAAGAACCACTACTAGGAGATAATATACTTTGCAAAACAAAGGAATGAGGTGGAAGGGAAAACAGGGATTGGCGTGGTCTGAGGGCTAGAGGGAGAGAGCTATGTACAGGCAGGGAGAGGGCTGAAGCCATGCGAGCTTCCCACAGGTTCAGCTGTGCCAATCATCAGCTGTGCCTGGAGCTCCAGTGAGATATGCATGTGGTGTCCTCTTCAGTGTCTCCTGGTGCTGTTCTTGGGACACTGGTTCACTGTGTCGCTCGGATGAACCTGATTCTTCAGCTCTGTTGGCAAACTGGTCTTGAATATTCAGGTTCCCGTGGGATGGACTGGTTTGTTTCCTTGGGGTGTGAATGGCTGGAAGAGAGAAGAGTCACAGTCAGAGCCCGGATCTGTGGGAATCCAAGTAGACCTTCCTGCCAAGGGCGGCCCACTCAGCTCCTGCAATGGCCAGCAGAGAGGAGTTGCCAACGGGATCAGCTGCAAGGTGCAGGCCAAGAATCCCGCCTGTGTCCCAATAAAACACTCGGAGCTCTGCCCACGCCACCCTTCATCCACACAGGGAGCAAAGCCCTCCGCAGCCGGGACAGGGATTGCAACTCCTCCTGCCAGCCCCCGCTGCCAGCCCGCTGCCCTCACTCACCCGCACTGAGCACCTGGAGCTCATTCTTCTACTTCCTCATGCGTGCCCCGGCGATCCCTGGGAACACAGAGCCCGTCACGGCTCTGTCCAGCGGCAGAGCTCCCTGCCAGCGGCGCTGCCAGCCCTGTGGCCACACGCCCTCGTGGCCCGGCAGGGCTCAGCCCGGGCCCTTGCCGCATCCTGACGCCCAAGGGCACGGCTGCGACACAGGGCGGCAGCAGCCCCGAGGGCAGCCGGGGCTCCACGGCGCCGGGCCCGGATGCCGCGCTGCCGGGGCCGCAGGCGGGGCTGGGGCCGAGCTGCGGCGGGGCGGGGAGGGGAGGGGAGGGGAGGGGAGGGGAGGGGAGGGGAGGGGAGGGGAGGGGAGGGGAGGGGAGGGGAGGGGAGGGGAGGGGAGGGGAGGGGAGGGGAGGGGAGGGGAGGGAGCCCGGGCTCACCCATGAACCTGATGGCCGCTAATTGGACGGACTGCTGTGGGCTCTGCAGGTACGGCAGGGCCTGGCGCAGGTGCTCGGCCGCTCGGCTCCTGTCGTCTGCCAGCTGGAGAGAGCGGCGGGAGGGAAGGGTCGGGCCGGGCTTTGTGCCCCTTTGCCAGGCGCTCCCCGCTTTGGCCGGCCCCGGCCTCCCCTGCCCGCACAGCCCTGAGGCGCGGCCAGCAGCCGCTGGGCCGGGGCTCCGTCGGCGCCCGGCTCGGGCCCACAGGAGCCTGGAGAAGAGCCCGTGCGGCTCCTGCGTGCAGCCCTGGGCAGGGCCACAGCTGCCAAGCGCACACAGTGAGCACCGCGCTCAGGGGGCTTGTCCAGGCTGAGCCTGGCGCTTCCAGGCCCTCCTTACCAGGCACTCGGCAAACATCCACAGCTCTTCTGTCTGCAGCGCCTGTTGGAGATCCGTCTTCTTCAAGAACCCCGCCGCACAAAGCAGCGTTTCTCGAGAGGCCTGGAGAGCAGCAGAGATGTGCAGATGGCACCGCAGCTCAGGGCACAGGAGCCGCGTCCCTGTGCCAAGGCGTGCAGGAGGCTGCAGCCCGGGAGGTGCCAGGACCTGCAGGAGGCAGCCGAGCCCCTTCCAGACATCCACCAGCATCACACAAAACTTTACCTTTGCCAGCTCCTGGTTCTCATCATGGCAGTGGAAGAAGAGTGGGAGCAGGCTCTGGCTCACAATTCTCTCCAGGGCCGTTTTTCCCTTGTCCACTACCAAGTCCATCACCTTGCAGAAGAGGTGAACGGAAAGCTGCTGCACATGACTGCTATCCTGGAGGAAAGAAGGAGGAAAAGACCTCAGAAGCAACTTGTACAGCCCACCTGGGCGAAGGCCCAAACATCAGGAAGGCACAAAGTTTCGGGGCAGCAGCCAGTGCTCATGGCTGGGGGCACAGAGCCTTACATTTTCCAGTAGTGACAGGAGTGGCAGAGCCAGCTTTGTAGCAGCAGTGCTAGATATCATGAGGTGTTTTTCCTGGAAGATATTTATGAAGACAGAGAGGGACATGCCAATCACCTCTCTCTGTGCATCACCCAGCAGCTCCAGGAGGCTTCGAGACAGGCTGCGTATACGTTTGGCCTGTGTAGAAGACAAGGCTGTGCTGTGAAGCCAAGAACGGCTACAGTGCCACCACTGCCGTGCTGGCACTGCAACCCCACCCTGCTGCCACAGGGCCCAGAGGCCAAAGGCCTGTCGTGATGAACTCAGGGAGGTGAGGCAGGAGAGCTGGGAGCATCTGCTGCAGCTCCTGAAGCCCAGGCAGCCCGAGGGGCAGCTTTCCCCAGCACAGCTTCAGCCGCTGCCCCCTTCTCACCATCGAGGGATCCTTGCTGAGCACCACAAGGCATCTGAGTGCCAGGCGACGTCTCTCCCTGTACTTGCTCTGCAGGTTCCTTGACATGATCTCCAGGATGCTGTCAGCACATTGAGTGAAATCCAAGCAGTCCAGGACCTGAAAGGCACAGGGCAGTGACAGCGGGCCCGGCCGGCAGGAGCGCGCAACCACACAGGGCTGGGCTGAGAGATCAGCACAGGGCACGGGCAGTGTCCCAGGCAGCTGTGGTGACGAGAGGACAGAGAGCTGGGAGGGAGCTCTGGCCAAGAGGCTCACCTCCACAGTGAATGCCAGGAAAGGCAGATCCCAGCGTGGCTCCTGTGTGCTGAGCAGCTGGAGTAGGTGGAGTGCGACATGGGTACACAAGGGCATCAAGCCACGACGCATCAACCTAGCAGGGGGAAAAAGGGAGTAAGACCCTGAGGTGGGGGGAGGGTGCAATAATCTCCCAAGAGTGACTCACAGAGATGCAGTCTTTCCCCAGCATCCCTGGAGGTGATGTGGGCACTTTGGGAGGCTGCCCCTTGTGGGCACCTCCTCTCCCAGCCTGTTCCAGTCTGCTTGGCCGTCCCTCGGTGACAAGGCTCTCTGGCCCATGACCACAGGGACTGTGTGGGGCACGCCAGGCACACAGTGCAAATGTCGGGGGCAGAGGGGAAACAGGGGGTCTCACCTGGCCAGCAGACCCATGGCATAGTGCTGGGTGCCAGCAGAGAGCAGCGTGTCCCAGCCACGCTTGCGCTCCATGGCCATCACCTCAGGGTCATACTGCAGACAGAAGAGCAGAGCCTTCATGGTCTGCACTGCAAACCTGTGTGCAGAGCAAAGCCCAGGTCACACTGGGAGCACTGGCGCTGGCCACAAGGGCATGGGAAGGACAGGAGGACCAGGACCTGTTGGGCTTGCTGGGAAGGTGGTGATCCTCCCGGCACGCTCTCCAGAAGTTATCAACTGCCTCTGGCATCTGCTGTGTGGTGATGATGACATGGAAGAGCAGAGCCGTAACCAGAGCGTTGGAAGAATGCATCATGGCCTCATGGCACTGAGGCACCCGGATAATCACCCAGAGCACCAGAGTTGCCTGCAAAAGAAGCAGCCCCAGACAGCGCTCAGTGCCGAGGTGTCCATGGGGCAGGGCCCGAGGGGAGAGGCAGGGGGAGCAGTGGGCCTGGTGCTGCCTGAGCCTGTCCCTAGCCCAGATTTTAGCCCAGCGCCTGAGGCACAGAGAGGATGGATGGAGATCTGCTGGAGAGGCTACTGGGGAGGAAACCAAGGCCAGTTCCAGAAACTCACAGCCAGGGCAAAAACGTCCTTGTTGTCCCCATCAGAGGTGCACATGCTGTGCAGGGGCCAGGCCTCCATCACACACAGCAGAGTTGGCAGCACCTTTTCCACTGTTGGTCCCGATGAGCCTATGGCTGTCCACATCATTGCAGCAGCTCTGTGGGATCAGAGCTCTGTGTCAGGGGTGTCTCAGTCACAGTCCAGTGCCCTGTGCAGCTGTAGGGCCCAGGTGACAGAGCCCCGGTGCCCTGAGGGCCAGGCAGGGAGCGTGGCAGCAGTCTCAGGAGACAGAGGGGCCTGAGGGTCCTGGGCCTGTCTGCCTGTCTGGCAGAGCCCATTGGACAGGCTGTACAGGGCGGTGGGCCCTAAAGGCTGGTGGGCCCTAAAGGCTGTTGAGCCCTGAGCTCTCAAGGCACGTGGGCCTCGTACCTGTCACACGTTGGGGCACAGCGCAGGAGGGTCAGCACCACGTCAGCAGGGTGTTCTCCAGCCAGCCTCAGAATGTCAGTGCGCAGACTGACACCCACAGTGGCACAGGACACGAGACTCTGGTGAATGCTTTTCACCATGGCTGGCACCTGGAAGAGGCGTGACGAGGACTTGGAGTGCTGTCCAAGGGACCAGCTTCCCCCAAGAAGTGCTTCCCTTCCTGTGGAGGGAGCAGAAAACATTCATAAAGAAGAAAGTCTCCCTGCATCCTCAGAACAAGCTCCTTGGAAAACCATAGCTTAAAGATAAGAAATGGCTTGTGAAATGATGAATACAAAAAGGAATCCAGTTCCCGCCCTTGGTAGATCCTTCGATCTCCAGTATTAGTGGCTCATTCTCTTTTAGTATCCGCAGGCCAGCTTTGAATGTAAAATCCCTCAGGGATTGGTTAGAATGTAGAATTCCCTTGATAATTGGTGCAAACTGTAAAACCCCCAAAAGATATAAAAACCCCTGTAAAACAATAACCGTTGGTATATGCTAGATTGGATGCCTTCATAGAATAAACTATGGATTTGTGGCTTTCTACATATCCTGGTTTATTTACCCCGCTGGTCTAAGAGCTCACCGCGAGCCAAATTTCTATCTGGGCAAGGCTCGGGAACGTGCTCTGTCGCTGAGGGCTGCAGAAGCGGTCTCAGAGATCCCAAAGGGAGCCCAAAAACCCAGCCAGCGACACCTTCCCACCACACTCTTCTGGCCTCAAAGACTAAGGAGGCACAGTGGCCGTTCCTTGAGGGAATCACGATCACATGATCCTGGGAGGGCACCAGCCCTGGTCCCAGACTGCTAACCTGCAGCTCAGATGAAACAACACTCTTCTCAACAAAATCGGTGGTGGGAGCATGAATGACAGCGGGAGTGGTGTCAGTATTTGTGATGCCCTGAGTCTCTCCGGTGTCAGCGTTTGTCATGGCCACGTCCTCAGTCACTGCCATGTCAGCCTTTGCCCTGTCATCATTCACTGCTGTGTTGAAGTGGTCTGAGCGCTCAGCCAAATCTGGGCTGACATCGGGCTCTGCCTGGAGCTCGCTCAGCCTGGAGTCAGGCTCGGCTGTGCTCTCTGTTGCTGTGCTGCTGGTCTTTCTACGGCGAAGGGGCACAAACTCGCGGAACATCTGCAGGAGAACAAAGGACAGGGAAGAGAGGCAAGTTCCATGGCATGCTCCAAGCACTATGCTCAGCTGAGCGGTGACAGCAGGCCCAGCCCAGGTGGGGATGGCTGCAGGTACCTTCAGTGTTCTGCGGAAGCGGCCACGGGTGGGTTTCTGCTCTTGTGTCGGCTCCATGGCTGCAGCACCTGGCAAAGAGCGAGCGCAGCCAGAGCTGAGGGGCTGCGGGAGAGGCCGGAGAACACAGCCCAGCCCTGCATTCCCCAGGCAGGGACAGCCCCGGGATGCCCCAGGGGATGCCAGCACGGCCGCTGCAGGGTGTCTGCCCGGCCCCTCTTCTGTCCTGTCCCTGGGCATGTCCACAGTGGGTGGGCTGGACTGAGACGAGATGAGACGGGATGGGATGGGACGGACGGGATGGGACGGGACGGGATGGGGCCAAGCTGGATGCATGCACCAGCCCTGAGACCCAGGTGTGCCACTCACCATCCTGCATTGGCTGGAACGGCTCTGACTCTTCGGGCTCTTGAGGAGCTGGGGCAACTCTAGAGCCTCTCCTTTTTATTGCCCTGAACACTTTGAACAGATTGAGAAATCTGCCCGCCATGCCGGAGTCTGGTCTCGAGGGCACCTTCTAGAGAGATGTTTTGGGAAAGTTACAAGGCAACAAGTTGTGCAGCTGTGCCTTAAAGGCACCTGCGACAGAGAAGCCTCAGGAAGGCTGCAGGACAGCAAGTCCTGCACTTGAGGCCTCCTGCCACAAGGGCAGCAGACTCCTCGTAAATGACTCAGATCACCACACCCCAAGGTCTGGCTACTAGTGCACCAGCCACAGGGATCAGAGATACCTCAGGAAAGCTCCAAGTCACCAAGTCCTGCAGTCTTTCCACGAGGTCACCTGCAGGAATAACGCCTCGGAAAAGCTCGGGGTCAGGCACGAACGAGTGTGCTGTGCGGGGGCTCCTCACAGCACCGCTCTGGCGCCTCCTGTCCCGTCGCGTGCTCCGAGCACTCTGGTGTGCCCGTGTCACCACCAGCCCCCATGTCACCACATGTCACAAAGGGTCCTTAGACACGGTTCCATGCCACGGTGACCATGCTGCACTGCATCACAAAGGGCTCTTGCACACACTGACACCTGCCCTGGGGACACCCTGAGCCCACCCAAAGTGGCCCAGGTTGGAAGGAATCCCTTGGCCCAAATGTCTAAGAGAGCCCGACAGGAATGTTAGGAATGGCTCAAATCCTATCCAACGCTGCTCTGCGGGCTCCGGGCATTTAAGAGCCCTCAATTCAGGAAAGCCTTCCTTCCCCAAATTCACTGGCATGGCCAGAGAGTGTGACAGATTTGGACGTTTGCTTCCCATCTCAAAGCAGCAACTCATTTGCCTTCATTTGTCATCCATTGGAGAGTCACTTTACAAAAGAACACTACACAGAGGCGAATAAAGGCCATTCTTTGCTTTGCAAATGGTTTTCAATGAAGAGATGATAATATCCTAATTCTAGGAAGGAATAAAAGCTCACAAGGAGTGGAAGTCCACTCAGTGTTACCAAATTAGCCCAAACAAATGAGAAGATTGCAAAATGGCTAATCCTCCTCCTGGTACAGATAGCTAAGTGGCTCTTAAAGTACAGCTCTCCCCTCTTCTTCCCTGCAGGAAGATCAGGACCCCTAACAAAAAATCACAGCTAGTGCTTTGGCCCTCCAGAACCAAAGCTGTGCCAAAGCACAGATGCTGCCTTCAAGCTGACTCCAATTCCAGCCTAGACCTCTCACCTTCCACACAGCTCCTTCTCCAAGACTCCCACCAACACCAACCCCCCTAATCAGCCACACACAAGCCCCCAACAGCCCGCCAGGATCCCCAGCTAACCCCATCCCTCCGCACAGCTTTCCCAGTCTCCAGCAGATCCCTGGTTCCCTGCACGTGCCATGGGATGGCACTCGGGAGGATCTGCTCCAAGGCATTTCCCAGTAGCAAGCTCAGGCTGCCAGGCCTATGGTTCCTGGATCATCCTTCCCACCAACTCTCCCTGTGCACGGCTGCTCCATTTGCACATTGGTGCTCAGCTCAGAGTTCTGCACTTGAGCAGCACTGCTGAGAAAGGATGGAGAGCGGCCTGGCAAGCTCTTTCTCCAGCTCCCTCTTGACTCTTGGGGGAGGTAGAACATTCCACAGGAAAGCACCTGGTGCCACAAGGAGTGGGTGACATCAGACAGCTGTGAGGGGAAGCCTCAGGACTGCTGTATTCTGAGGGAACACCGTTGGCCTTGACCTGTATGCACCTGCGGAAGCTTAAATCCTCAGCTCCCAGGACCTCTCTTGGCCACCACCCTGATGTGCACGCAGGACTGCTGCGAGGCACTGCTGGGACCCAGCGGGACAGGAGCTGCTGTCTCGTGTCCACCCAGCACCCCCGACAGAGCCAGGGTCACCCCAAAAGCAGACAAACGATCTGGTGTCGGCAGAGAGGAGCAAGGAGCACTGGGCTGGCTCCTCTCAGGGTATCTCAGCTGGGCCTGGGCCACAACACGCCCCCGTTTTAAGGCCTGCTAATGCCCAGCTGCCAGAAATGCCGACCTTCTTCTCTCCAAGGCGCACAGGAAGAGCCAATGAGCAGGATGCCTTGGGAGGCAAACCTTCCCGGCCTTTGCTGAGGCCAGGGACACACCAAGATCAGCCAAGACTCTGCAGATTGCCTGGCCCGCACAGCCCAGCTCTTTGCTGGCCCTGGCCCGCAGCAGCTTCCACCAAGCGAGAGGCAATTGCATATTGCCAAGAGCCGAAACACAGCAGGCAGGTGAGATGTGAACAGTGTGTGCATCAAGGCCTTTTAATTCACAGCTCTCAAAGAGAGCTTTGGGGCTCGCAGCTGGACAGAGATGCTCCTGCTCACACCTCTGGCCAAAAGGGGGTAACGCAGCGTGCTGCAGGTGCTTGGGTTGGTCTCCACAGCTCCAGGCAGATGCCAAACCTGCTCTTCACAGCCTTCTCCCTTCCCCTGCCCCTGTGCCCAGGGCAGCGGGCCTCAAGGACTCAAAGGACCACAGGGAGCCAAAGGGAATGTTACGAAGGGAGAGGGGAGATGAAACAAGTCTTGCCTCTGCCCAGGCCTCTGGCAGTAGTGATTGGCTTTATTGAGGTGGGCAGCACCCCAAAACCGCTCTTGCTCACAAGTTCTTCATAATGGTTGTTTAAGTCTATTACAAAATGAATTGTTTATTTAATAGACACAATTTTAACAAACAAAAGACTTTAATCTATTTCTTTTGACAAAGGATAAACAAAGAACCACTACTAGGAGATAATATACTTTGCAAAACAAAGGAATGAGGTGGAAGGGAAAACAGGGATTGGCGTGGTCTGAGGGCTAGAGGGAGAGAGCTATGTACAGGCAGGGAGAGGGCTGAAGCCATGCGAGCTTCCCACAGGTTCAGCTGTGCCAATCATCAGCTGTGCCTGGAGCTCCAGTGAGATATGCATGTGGTGTCCTCTTCAGTGTCTCCTGGTGCTGTTCTTGGGACACTGGTTCACTGTGTCGCTCGGATGAACCTGATTCTTCAGC
The DNA here is from genome assembly GCF_052056855.1 of Sturnus vulgaris. NCBI lineage: Eukaryota > Metazoa > Chordata > Aves > Passeriformes > Sturnidae > Sturnus > Sturnus vulgaris. The sequence continues at coordinate 5,074,000 of NC_142249.1, forward strand.
TCTGTTGGCAAACTGGTCTTGAATATTCAGGTTCCCGTGGGATGGACTGGTTTGTTTCCTTGGGGTGTGAATGGCTGGAAGAGAGAAGAGTCACAGTCAGAGCCCGGATCTGTGGGAATCCAAGTAGACCTTCCTGCCAAGGGCGGCCCACTCAGCTCCTGCAATGGCCAGCAGAGAGGAGTTGCCAACGGGATCGGCTGCAAGGTGCAGGCCAAGAATCCCGCCTGTGTCCCAATAAAACACTCGGAGCTCTGCCCACGCCACCCTTCATCCACACAGGGAGCAAAGCCCTCCGCAGCCGGGACAGGGATTGCAACTCCTCGTGCCAGCTCCCGCTGCCAGCCCGCTGCCCTCACTCACCCGCACTGAGCACCTGGAGCTCATTCTTCTACTTCCTCATGCGTGCCCCGGCGATCCCTGGGAACACAGAGCCCGTCACGGCTCTGTCCAGCGGCAGAGCTCCCTGCCAGCGGCGCTGCCAGCCCTGTGGCCACACGCCCTCGTGGCCCGGCAGGGCTCAGCCCGGGCCCTTGCCGCATCCTGACGCCCAAGGGCACGGCTGCGACACAGGGCGGCAGCAGCCCCGAGGGCAGCCGGGGCTCCACGGCGCCGGGCCCGGATGCCGCGCTGCCGGGGCCGCAGGCGGGGCTGGGGCCGAGCTGCGGCGGGGCGGGGAGGGGAGGGGAGGGGAGGGGAGGGGAGGGGAGGGGAGGGGAGGGGAGGGGAGGGGAGGGGAGGGGAGGGGAGGGGAGGGGAGGGGAGGGGAGGGAGCCCGGGCTCACCCATGAACCTGATGGCCGCTAATTGGACGGACTGCTGTGGGCTCTGCAGGTACGGCAGGGCCTGGCGCAGGTGCTCGGCCGCTCGGCTCCTGTCGTCTGCCAGCTGGAGAGAGCGGCGGGAGGGAAGGGTCGGGCCGGGCTTTGTGCCCCTTTGCCAGGCGCTCCCCGCTTTGGCCGGCCCCGGCCTCCCCTGCCCGCACAGCCCTGAGGCGCGGCCAGCAGCCGCTGGGCCGGGGCTCCGTCGGCGCCCGGCTCGGGCCCACAGGAGCCTGGAGAAGAGCCCGTGCGGCTCCTGCGTGCAGCCCTGGGCAGGGCCACAGCTGCCAAGCGCACACAGTGAGCACCGCGCTCAGGGGGCTTGTCCAGGCTGAGCCTGGCGCTTCCAGGCCCTCCTTACCAGGCACTCGGCAAACATCCACAGCTCTTCTGTCTGCAGCGCCTGTTGGAGATCCGTCTTCTTCAAGAACCCCGCCGCACAAAGCAGCGTTTCTCGAGAGGCCTGGAGAGCAGCAGAGATGTGCAGATGGCACCGCAGCTCAGGGCACAGGAGCCGCGTCCCTGTGCCAAGGCGTGCAGGAGGCTGCAGCCCGGGAGGTGCCAGGACCTGCAGGAGGCAGCCGAGCCCCTTCCAGACATCCACCAGCATCACACAAAACTTTACCTTTGCCAGCTCCTGGTTCTCATCATGGCAGTGGAAGAAGAGTGGGAGCAGGCTCTGGCTCACAATTCTCTCCAGGGCCGTTTTTCCCTTGTCCACTACCAAGTCCATCACCTTGCAGAAGAGGTGAACGGAAAGCTGCTGCACATGACTGCTATCCTGGAGGAAAGAAGGAGGAAAAGACCTCAGAAGCAACTTGTACAGCCCACCTGGGCGAAGGCCCAAACATCAGGAAGGCACAAAGTTTCGGGGCAGCAGCCAGTGCTCATGGCTGGGGGCACAGAGCCTTACATTTTCCAGTAGTGACAGGAGTGGCAGAGCCAGCTTTGTAGCAGCAGTGCTAGATATCATGAGGTGTTTTTCCTGGAAGATATTTATGAAGACAGAGAGGGACATGCCAATCACCTCTCTCTGTGCATCACCCAGCAGCTCCAGGAGGCTTCGAGACAGGCTGCGTATACGTTTGGCCTGTGTAGAAGACAAGGCTGTGCTGTGAAGCCAAGAACGGCTACAGTGCCACCACTGCCGTGCTGGCACTGCAACCCCACCCTGCTGCCACAGGGCCCAGAGGCCAAAGGCCTATCGTGATGAACTCAGGGAGGTGAGGCAGGAGAGCTGGGAGCATCTGCTGCAGCTCCTGAAGCCCAGGCAGCCCGAGGGGCAGCTTTCCCCAGCACAGCTTCAGCCGCTGCCCCCTTCTCACCATCGAGGGATCCTTGCTGAGCACCACAAGGCATCTGAGTGCCAGGCGACGTCTCTCCCTGTACTTGCTCTGCAGGTTCCTTGACATGATCTCCAGGATGCTGTCAGCACATTGAGTGAAATCCAAGCAGTCCAGGACCTGAAAGGCACAGGGCAGTGACAGCGGGCCCGGCCGGCAGGAGCGCGCAACCACACAGGGCTGGGCTGAGAGATCAGCACAGGGCACGGGCAGTGTCCCAGGCAGCTGTGGTGACGAGAGGACAGAGAGCTGGGAGGGAGCTCTGGCCAAGAGGCTCACCTCCACAGTGAATGCCAGGAAAGGCAGATCCCAGCGTGGCTCCTGTGTGCTGAGCAGCTGGAGTAGGTGGAGTGCGACATGGGTACACAAGGGCATCAAGCCACGACGCATCAACCTAGCAGGGGGAAAAAGGGAGTAAGACCCTGAGGTGGGGGGAGGGTGCAATAATCTCCCAAGAGTGACTCACAGAGATGCAGTCTTTCCCCAGCATCCCTGGAGGTGATGTGGGCACTTTGGGAGGCTGCCCCTTGTGGGCACCTCCTCTCCCAGCCTGTTCCAGTCTGCTTGGCCGTCCCTCGGTGACAAGGCTCTCTGGCCCATGACCACAGGGACTGTGTGGGGCACGCCAGGCACACAGTGCAAATGTCGGGGGCAGAGGGGAAACAGGGGGTCTCACCTGGCCAGCAGACCCATGGCATAGTGCTGGGTGCCAGCAGAGAGCAGCGTGTCCCAGCCACGCTTGCGCTCCATGGCCATCACCTCAGGGTCATACTGCAGACAGAAGAGCAGAGCCTTCATGGTCTGCACTGCAAACCTGTGTGCAGAGCAAAGCCCAGGTCACACTGGGAGCACTGGCGCTGGCCACAAGGGCATGGGAAGGACAGGAGGACCAGGACCTGTTGGGCTTGCTGGGAAGGTGGTGATCCTCCCGGCACGCTCTCCAGAAGTTATCAACTGCCTCTGGCATCTGCTGTGTGGTGATGATGACATGGAAGAGCAGAGCCGTAACCAGAGCGTTGGAAGAATGCATCATGGCCTCATGGCACTGAGGCACCCGGATAATCACCCAGAGCACCAGAGTTGCCTGCAAAAGAAGCAGCCCCAGACAGCGCTCAGTGCCGAGGTGTCCATGGGGCAGGGCCCGAGGGGAGAGGCAGGGGGAGCAGTGGGCCTGGTGCTGCCTGAGCCTGTCCCTAGCCCAGATTTTAGCCCAGCGCCTGAGGCACAGAGAGGATGGATGGAGATCTGCTGGAGAGGCTACTGGGGAGGAAACCAAGGCCAGTTCCAGAAACTCACAGCCAGGGCAAAAACGTCCTTGTTGTCCCCATCAGAGGTGCACATGCTGTGCAGGGGCCAGGCCTCCATCACACACAGCAGAGTTGGCAGCACCTTTTCCACTGTTGGTCCCGATGAGCCTATGGCTCTCCACATCATTGCAGCAGCTCTGTGGGATCAGAGCTCTGTGTCAGGGGTGTCTCAGTCACAGTCCAGTGCCCTGTGCAGCTGTAGGGCCCAGGTGACAGAGCCCCGGTGCCCTGAGGGCCAGGCAGGGAGCGTGGCAGCAGTCTCAGGAGACAGAGGGGCCTGAGGGTCCTGGGCCTGTCTGCCTGTCTGGCAGAGCCCATTGGACAGGCTGTACAGGGCGGTGGGCCCTAAAGGCTGGTGGGCCCTAAAGGCTGTTGAGCCCTGAGCTCTCAAGGCACGTGGGCCTCGTACCTGTCACACGTTGGGGCACAGCGCAGGAGGGTCAGCACCACGTCAGCAGGGTGTTCTCCAGCCAGCCTCAGAATGTCAGTGCGCAGACTGACACCCACAGTGGCACAGGACACGAGACTCTGGTGAATGCTTTTCACCATGGCTGGCACCTGGAAGAGGCGTGACGAGGACTTGGAGTGCTGTCCAAGGGACCAGCTTCCCCCAAGAAGTGCTTCCCTTCCTGTGGAGGGAGCAGAAAACATTCATAAAGAAGAAAGTCTCCCTGCATCCTCAGAACAAGCTCCTTGGAAAACCATAGCTTAAAGATAAGAAATGGCTTGTGAAATGATGAATACAAAAAGGAATCCAGTTCCCGCCCTTGGTAGATCCTTCGATCTCCAGTATTAGTGGCTCATTCTCTTTTAGTATCCGCAGGCCAGCTTTGAATGTAAAATCCCTCAGGGATTGGTTAGAATGTAGAATTCCCTTGATAATTGGTGCAAACTGTAAAACCCCCAAAAGATATAAAAACCCCTGTAAAACAATAACCGTTGGTATATGCTAGATTGGATGCCTTCATAGAATAAACTATGGATTTGTGGCTTTCTACATATCCTGGTTTATTTACCCCGCTGGTCTAAGAGCTCACCGCGAGCCAAATTTCTATCTGGGCAAGGCTCGGGAACGTGCTCTGTCGCTGAGGGCTGCAGAAGCGGTCTCAGAGATCCCAAAGGGAGCCCAAAAACCCAGCCAGCGACACCTTCCCACCACACTCTTCTGGCCTCAAAGACTAAGGAGGCACAGTGGCCGTTCCTTGAGGGAATCACGATCACATGATCCTGGGAGGGCACCAGCCCTGGTCCCAGACTGCTAACCTGCAGCTCAGATGAAACAACACTCTTCTCAACAAAATCGGTGGTGGGAGCATGAATGACAGCGGGAGTGGTGTCAGTATTTGTGATGCCCTGAGTCTCTCCGGTGTCAGCGTTTGTCATGGCCACGTCCTCAGTCACTGCCATGTCAGCCTTTGCCCTGTCATCATTCACTGCTGTGTTGAAGTGGTCTGAGCGCTCAGCCAAATCTGGGCTGACATCGGGCTCTGCCTGGAGCTCGCTCAGCCTGGAGTCAGGCTCGGCTGTGCTCTCTGTTGCTGTGCTGCTGGTCTTTCTACGGCGAAGGGGCACAAACTCGCGGAACATCTGCAGGAGAACAAAGGACAGGGAAGAGAGGCAAGTTCCATGGCATGCTCCAAGCACTATGCTCAGCTGAGCGGTGACAGCAGGCCCAGCCCAGGTGGAGATGGCTGCAGGTACCTTCAGTGTTCTGCGGAAGCGGCCACGGGTGGGTTTCTGCTCTTGTGTCGGCTCCATGGCTGCAGCACCTGGCAAAGAGCGAGCGCAGCCAGAGCTGAGGGGCTGCGGGAGAGGCCGGAGAACACAGCCCAGCCCTGCATTCCCCAGGCAGGGACAGCCCCGGGATGCCCCAGGGGATGCCAGCACGGCCGCTGCAGGGTGTCTGCCCGGCCCCTCTTCTGTCCTGTCCCTGGGCATGTCCACAGTGGGTGGGCTGGACTGAGACGAGATGAGACGGGATGGGATGGGACGGACGGGATGGGACGGGACGGGATGGGGCCAAGCTGGATGCATGCACCAGCCCTGAGACCCAGGTGTGCCACTCACCATCCTGCATTGGCTGGAACGGCTCTGACTCTTCGGGCTCTTGAGGAGCTGGGGCAACTCTAGAGCCTCTCCTTTTTATTGCCCTGAACACTTTGAACAGATTGAGAAATCTGCCCGCCATGCCGGAGTCTGGTCTCGAGGGCACCTTCTAGAGAGATGTTTTGGGAAAGTTACAAGGCAACAAGTTGTGCAGCTGTGCCTTAAAGGCACCTGCGACAGAGAAGCCTCAGGAAGGCTGCAGGACAGCAAGTCCTGCACTTGAGGCCTCCTGCCACAAGGGCAGGAGACTCCTCGTAAATGATTCAGATCACCACACCCCAAGGTATGGCTACTAGTGCACCAGCCACAGGGATCAGAGATACCTCAGGAAAGCTCCAAGTCACCAAGTCCTGCAGTCTTTCCACGAGGTCACCTGCAGGAATAACGCCTCGGAAAAGCTCGGGGTCAGGCACGAACGAGTGTGCTGTGCGGGGGCTCCTCACAGCACCGCTCTGGCGCCTCCTGTCCCGTCGCGTGCTCCGAGCACTCTGGTGTGCCCGTGTCACCACCAGCCCCCATGTCACCACATGTCACAAAGGGTCCTTAGACACGGTTCCATGCCACGGTGACCAGGCTGCACTGCATCACAAAGGGCCCTTGCACACACTGACACCTGCCCTGGGGACACCCTGAGCCCACCCAAAGTGGCCCAGGTTGGAAGGAATCCCTTGGCCCAAATATCTAAGAGAGCCCGACAGGAATGTTAGGAATGGCTCAAATCCTATCCAACGCTGCTCTGCGGGCTCCGGGCATTTAAGAGCCCTCAATTCAGGAAAGCCTTCCTTCCCCAAATTCACTGGCATGGCCAGAGAGTGTGACAGATTTGGACGTTTGCTTCCCATCTCAAAGCAGCAACTCATTTGCCTTCATTTGTCATCCATTGGAGAGTCACTTTACAAAAGAACACTACACAGAGGCGAATAAAGGCCATTCTTTGCTTTGCAAATGGTTTTCAATGAAGAGATGATAATATCCTAATTCTAGGAAGGAATAAAAGCTCACAAGGAGTGGAAGTGCACTCAGTGTTACCAAATTAGCCCAAACAAATGAGAAGATTGCAAAATGGCTAATCCTCCTCCTGGTACAGATAGCTAAGTGGCTCTTAAAGTACAGCTCTCCCCTCTTCTTCCCTGCAGGAAGATCAGGACCACTAACAAAAAATCACAGCTAGTGCTTTGGCCCTCCAGAACCAAAGCTGTGCCAAAGCACAGATGCTGCCTTCAAGCTGACTCCAATTCCAGCCTAGACCTCTCACCTTCCACACAGCTCCTTCTCCAAGACTCCCACCAACACCAACCCACCTAATCAGCCACACACAAGCCCCCAACAGCCCGCCAGGATCCCCAGCTAACCCCATCCCTCCGCAGAGCTTTCCCAGTCTCCAGCAGACCCCTGGTTCCCTGCACGTGCCATGGGATGGCACTCGGGAGGATCTGCTCCAAGGCCTTTCCCAGTAGCCAGCTCAGGCTGCCAGGCCTATGGTTCCTGGATCATCCTTCCCACCAACTCTCCCTGTGCACGGCTGCTCCATTTGCACATTGGTGCTCAGCTCAGAGTTCTGCACTTGAGCAGCACTGCTGAGAAAGAATGGAGAGCGGCCTGGCAAGCTCTTTCTCCAGCTCCCTCTTGACTCTTGGGGGAGGTAGAACATTCCACAGGAAAGCACCTGGTGCCACAAGGAGTGGGTGACATCAGACAGCTGTGAGGGGAAGCCTCAGGACTGCTGTATTCTGAGGGAACACCGTTGGCCTTGACCTGTATGCACCTGCGGAAGCTTAAATCCTCAGCTCCCAGGACCTCTCTTGGCCAGCACCCTGATGTGCACGCAGGACTGCTGCGAGGCACTGCTGGGACCCAGCGGGACAGGAGCTGCTGTCTCGTGTCCACCCAGCACCCCCGACAGAGCCAGGGTCACCCCAAAAGCAGACAAACGATCTGGTGTCGGCAGAGAGGAGCAAGGAGCACTGGGCTGGCTCCTCTCAGGGTATCTCAGCTGGGCCTGGGCCACAACACGCCCCCGTTTTAAGGCCTGCTAATGCCCAGCTGCCAGAAATGCCGACCTTCTTCTCTCCAAGGCGCACAGGAAGAGCCAATGAGCAGGATGCCTTGGGAGGCAAACCTTCCCGGCCTTTGCTGAGGCCAGGGACACACCAAGATCAGCCAAGACTCTGCAGATTGCCTGGCCCGCACAGCCCAGCTCTTTGCTGGCCCTGGCCCGCAGCAGCTTCCACCAAGCGAGAGGCAATTGCATATTGCCAAGAGCCGAAACACAGCAGGCAGGTGAGATGTGAACAGTGTGTGCATCAAGGCCTTTTAATTCACAGCTCTCAAAGAGAGCTTTGGGGCTCGCAGCTGGACAGAGATGCTCCTGCTCACACCTCTGGCCAAAAGGGGGTAACGCAGCGTGCTGCAGGTGCTTGGGTTGGTCTCCACAGCTCCAGGCAGATGCCAAACCTGCTCTTCACAGCCTTCTCCCTTCCCCTGCCCCTGTGCCCAGGGCAGCGGGCCTCAAGGACTCAAAGGACCACAGGGAGCCAAAGGGAATGTTACGAAGGGAGAGGGGAGATGAAACAAGTCTTGCCTCTGCCCAGGCCTCTGGCAGTAGTCATTGGCTTTATTGAGGTGGGCAGCACCCCAAAACTGCTCTTGCTCACAAGTTCTTCATAATGGTTGTTTAAGTCTATTACAAAATGAATTGTTTATTTAATAGACACAATTTTAACAAACAAAAGACTTTAATCTATTTCTTTTGACAAAGGATAAACAAAGAACCACTACTAGGAGATAATATACTTTGCAAAACAAAGGAATGAGGTGGAAGGGAAAACAGGGATTGGCGTGGTCTGAGGGCTAGAGGGAGAGAGCTATGTACAGGCAGGGAGAGGGCTGAAGCCATGCGAGCTTCCCACAGGTTCAGCTGTGCCAATCATCAGCTGTGCCTGGAGCTCCAGTGAGATATGCATGTGGTGTCCTCTTCAGTGTCTCCTGGTGCTGTTCTTGGGACACTGGTTCACTGTGTCGCTCGGATGAACCTGATTCTTCAGCTCTGTTGGCAAACTGGTCTTGAATATTCAGGTTCCCGTGGGATGGACTGGTTTGTTTCCTTGGGGTGTGAATGGCTGGAAGAGAGAAGAGTCACAGTCAGAGCCCGGATCTGTGGGAATCCAAGTAGACCTTCCTGCCAAGGGCGGCCCACTCAGCTCCTGCAATGGCCAGCAGAGAGGAGTTGCCAACGGGATCAGCTGCAAGGTGCAGGCCAAGAATCCCGCCTGTGTCCCAATAAAACACTCGGAGCTCTGCCCACGCCACCCTTCATCCACACAGGGAGCAAAGCCCTCCGCAGCCGGGACAGGGATTGCAACTCCTCGTGCCAGCCCCCGCTGCCAGCCCGCTGCCCTCACTCACCCGCACTGAGCACCTGGAGCTCATTCTTCTACTTCCTCATGCGTGCCCCGGCGATCCCTGGGAACACAGAGCCCGTCACGGCTCTGTCCAGCGGCACAGCTCCCTGCCAGCGGCGCTGCCAGCCCTGTGGCCACACGCCCTCGTGGCCCGGCAGGGCTCAGCCCGGGCCCTTGCCGCATCCTGACGCCCAAGGGCACGGCTGCGACACAGGCCGGCAGCAGCCCCGAGGGCAGCCGGGGCTCCACGGCGCCGGGCCCGGATGCCGCGCTGCCGGGGCCGCAGGCGGGGCTGGGGCCGAGCTGCGGCGGGGCGGGGAGGGGAGGGGAGGGGAGGGGAGGGAGCCCGGGCTCACCCATGAACCTGATGGCCGCTAATTGGACGGACTGCTGTGGGCTCTGCAGGTACGGCAGGGCCTGGCGCAGGTGCTCGGCCGCTCGGCTCCTGTCGTCTGCCAGCTGGAGAGAGCGGCGGGAGGGAAGGGTCGGGCCGGGCTTTGTGCCCCTTTGCCAGGCGCTCCCCGCTTTGGCCGGCCCCGGCCTCCCCTGCCCGCACAGCCCTGAGGCGCGGCCAGCAGCCGCTGGGCCGGGGCTCCGTCGGCGCCCGGCTCGGGCCCACAGGAGCCTGGAGAAGAGCCCGTGCGGCTCCTGCGTGCAGCCCTGGGCAGGGCCACAGCTGCCAAGCGCACACAGTGAGCACCGCGCTCAGGGGGCTTGTCCAGGCTGAGCCTGGCGCTTCCAGGCCCTCCTTACCAGGCACTCGGCAAACATCCACAGCTCTTCTGTCTGCAGCGCCTGTTGGAGATCCGTCTTCTTCAAGAACCCCGCCGCACAAAGCAGCGTTTCTCGAGAGGCCTGGAGAGCAGCAGAGATGTGCAGATGGCACCGCAGCTCAGGGCACAGGAGCCGCGTCCCTGTGCCAAGGCGTGCAGGAGGCTGCAGCCCGGGAGGTGCCAGGACCTGCAGGAGGCAGCCGAGCCCCTTCCAGACATCCACCAGCATCACACAAAACTTTACCTTTGCCAGCTCCTGGTTCTCATCATGGCAGTGGAAGAAGAGTGGGAGCAGGCTCTGGCTCACAATTCTCTCCAGGGCCGTTTTTCCCTTGTCCACTACCAAGTCCATCACCTTGCAGAAGAGGTGAACGGAAAGCTGCTGCACATGACTGCTATCCTGGAGGAAAGAAGGAGGAAAAGACCTCAGAAGCAACTTGTACAGCCCACCTGGGCGAAGGCCCAAACATCAGGAAGGCACAAAGTTTCGGGGCAGCAGCCAGTGCTCATGGCTGGGGGCACAGAGCCTTACATTTTCCAGTAGTGACAGGAGTGGCAGAGCCAGCTTTGTAGCAGCAGTGCTAGATATCATGAGGTGTTTTTCCTGGAAGATATTTATGAAGACAGAGAGGGACATGCCAATCACCTCTCTCTGTGCATCACCCAGCAGCTCCAGGAGGCTTCGAGACAGGCTGCGTATACGTTTGGCCTGTGTAGAAGACAAGGCTGTGCTGTGAAGCCAAGAACGGCTACAGTGCCACCACTGCCGTGCTGGCACTGCAACCCCACCCTGCTGCCACAGGGCCCAGAGGCCAAAGGCCTGTCGTGATGAACTCAGGGAGGTGAGGCAGGAGAGCTGGGAGCATCTGCTGCAGCTCCTGAAGCCCAGGCAGCCCGAGGGGCAGCTTTCCCCAGCACAGCTTCAGCCGCTGCCCCCTTCTCACCATCGAGGGATCCTTGCTGAGCACCACAAGGCATCTGAGTGCCAGGCGACGTCTCTCCCTGTACTTGCTCTGCAGGTTCCTTGACATGATCTCCAGGATGCTGTCAGCACATTGAGTGAAATCCAAGCAGTCCAGGACCTGAAAGGCACAGGGCAGTGACAGCGGGCCCGGCCGGCAGGAGCGCGCAAGCACACAGGGCTGGGCTGAGAGATCAGCACAGGGCACGGGCAGTGTCCCAGGCAGCTGTGGTGACGAGAGGACAGAGAGCTGGGAGGGAGCTCTGGCCAAGAGGCTCACCTCCACAGTGAATGCCAGGAAAGGCAGATCCCAGCGTGGCTCCTGTGTGCTGAGCAGCTGGAGTAGGTGGAGTGCGACATGGGTACACAAGGGCATCAAGCCACGACGCATCAACCTAGCAGGGGGAAAAAGGGAGTAAGACCCTGAGGTGGGGGGAGGGTGCAATAATCTCCCAAGAGTGACTCACAGAGATGCAGTCTTTCCCCAGCATCCCTGGAGGTGATGTGGGCACTTTGGGAGGCTGCCCCTTGTGGGCACCTCCTCTCCCAGCCTGTTCCAGTCTGCTTGGCCGTCCCTCGGTGACAAGGCTCTCTGGCCCATGACCACAGGGACTGTGTGGGGCACGCCAGGCACACAGTGCAAATGTCGGGGGCAGAGGGGAAACAGGGGGTCTCACCTGGCCAGCAGACCCATGGCATAGTGCTGGGTGCCAGCAGAGAGCAGCGTGTCCCAGCCACGCTTGCGCTCCATGGCCATCACCTCAGGGTCATACTGCAGACAGAAGAGCAGAGCCTTCATGGTCTGCACTGCAAACCTGTGTGCAGAGCAAAGCCCAGGTCACACTGGGAGCACTGGCGCTGGCCACAAGGGCATGGGAAGGACAGGAGGACCAGGACCTGTTGGGCTTGCTGGGAAGGTGGTGATCCTCCCGGCACGCTCTCCAGAAGTTATCAACTGCCTCTGGCATCTGCTGTGTGGTGATGATGACATGGAAGAGCAGAGCCGTAACCAGAGCGTTGGAAGAATGCATCATGGCCTCATGGCACTGAGGCACCCGGATAATCACCCAGAGCACCAGAGTTGCCTGCAAAAGAAGCAGCCCCAGACAGCGCTCAGTGCCGAGGTGTCCATGGGGCAGGGCCCGAGGGGAGAGGCAGGGGGAGCAGTGGGCCTGGTGCTGCCTGAGCCTGTCCCTAGCCCAGCGCCTGAGGCACAGAGAGGATGGATGGAGATCTGCTGGAGAGGCTACTGGCGAGGAAACCAAGGCCAGTTCCAGAAACTCACAGCCAGGGCAAAAACGTCCTTGTTGTCCCCATCAGAGGTGCACATGCTGTGCAGGGGCCAGGCCTCCATCACACACAGCAGAGTTGGCAGCACCTTTTCCACTGTTGGTCCCGATGAGCCTATGGCTGTCCACATCATTGCAGCAGCTCTGTGGGATCAGAGCTCTGTGTCAGGGGTGTCTCAGTCACAGTCCAGTGCCCTGTGCAGCTGTAGGGCCCAGGTGACAGAGCCCCGGTGCCCTGAGGGCCAGGCAGGGAGCGTGGCAGCAGTCTCAGGAGACAGAGGGGCCTGAGGGTCCTGGGCCTGTCTGCCTGTCTGGCAGAGCCCATTGGACAGGCTGTACAGGGCGGTGGGCCCTAAAGGCTGGTGGGCCCTAAAGGCTGTTGAGCCCTGAGCTCTCAAGGCACGTGGGCCTCGTACCTGTCACACGTTGGGGCACAGCGCAGGAGGGTCAGCACCACGTCAGCAGGGTGTTCTCCAGCCAGCCTCAGAATGTCAGTGCGCAGACTGACACCCACAGTGGCACAGGACACGAGACTCTGGTGAATGCTTTTCACCATGGCTGGCACCTGGAAGAGGCGTGACGAGGACTTGGAGTGCTGTCCAAGGGACCAGCTTCCCCCAAGAAGTGCTTCCCTTCCTGTGGAGGGAGCAGAAAACATTCATAAAGAAGAAAGTCTCCCTGCATCCTCAGAACAAGCTCCTTGGAAAACCATAGCTTAAAGATAAGAAATGGCTTGTGAAATGATGAATACAAAAAGGAATCCAGTTCCCGCCCTTGGTAGATCCTTCGATCTCCAGTATTAGTGGCTCATTCTCTTTTAGTATCCGCAGGCCAGCTTTGAATGTAAAATCCCTCAGGGATTGGTTAGAATGTAGAATTCCCTTGATAATTGGTGCAAACTGTAAAACCCCCAAAAGATATAAAAACCCCTGTAAAACAATAACCGTTGGTATATGCTAGATTGGATGCCTTCATAGAATAAACTATGGATTTGTGGCTTTCTACATATCCTGGTTTATTTACCCCGCTGGTCTAAGAGCTCACCGCGAGCCAAATTTCTATCTGGGCAAGGCTCGGGAACGTGCTCTGTCGCTGAGGGCTGCAGAAGCGGTCTCAGAGATCCCAAAGGGAGCCCAAAAACCCAGCCAGCGACACCTTCCCACCACACTCTTCTGGCCTCAAAGACCAAGGAGGCACAGTGGCCGTTCCTTGAGGGGATGCACGATCACATGATCCTGGGAGGGCACCAGCCCTGGTCCCAGACTGCTAACCTGCAGCTCAGATGAAACAACACTCTTCTCAACAAAATCGGTGGTGGGAGCATGAATGACAGCGGGAGTGGTGTCAGTATTTGTGATGCCCTGAGTCTCTCCGGTGTCAGCGTTTGTCATGGCCACGTCCTCAGTCACTGCCATGTCAGCCTTTGCCCTGTCATCATTCACTGCTGTGTTGAAGTGGTCTGAGCGCTCAGCCAAATCTGGGCTGACATCGGGCTCTGCCTGGAGCTCGCTCAGCCTGGAGTCAGGCTCGGCTGTGCTCTCTGTTGCTGTGCTGCTGGTCTTTCTACGGCGAAGGGGCACAAACTCGCGGAACATCTGCAGGAGAACAAAGGACAGGGAAGAGAGGCAAGTTCCATGGCATGCTCCAAGCACTATGCTCAGCTGAGCGGTGACAGCAGGCCCAGCCCAGGTGGAGATGGCTGCAGGTACCTTCAGTGTTCTGCGGAAGCGGCCACGGGTGGGTTTCTGCTCTTGTGTCGGCTCCATGGCTGCAGCACCTGGCAAAGAGCGAGCGCAGCCAGAGCTGAGGGGCTGCGGGAGAGGCCGGAGAACACAGCCCAGCCCTGCATTCCCCAGGCAGGGACAGCCCCGGGATGCCCCAGGGGATGCCAGCACGGCCGCTGCAGGGTGTCTGCCCGGCCCCTCTTCTGTCCTGTCCCTGGGCATGTCCACAGTGGGTGGGCTGGACTGAGACGAGATGAGACGGGATGGGATGGGACGGACGGGATGGGACGGGACGGGACGGGGCCAAGCTGGATGCATGCACCAGCCCTGAGACCCAGGTGTGCCACTCACCATCCTGCATTGGCTGGAACGGCTCTGACTCTTCGGGCTCTTGAGGAGCTGGGGCAACTCTAGAGCCTCTCCTTTTTATTGCCCTGAACACTTTGAACAGATTGAGAAATCTGCCCGCCATGCCGGAGTCTGGCCTCGAGGGCACCTTCTAGAGAGATGTTTTGGGAAAGTTACAAGGCAACAAGTTGTGCAGCTGTGCCTTAAAGGCACCTGCGACAGAGAAGCCTCAGGAAGGCTGCAGGACAGCAAGTCCTGCACTTGAGGCCTCCTGCCACAAGGGCAGGAGACTCCTCGTAAATGATTCAGATCACCACACCCCAAGGTCTGGCTACTAGTGCACCAGCCACAGGGATCAGAGATACCTCAGGAAAGCTCCAAGTCACCAAGTCCTGCAGTCTTTCCACGAGGTCACCTGCAGGAATAACGCCTCGGAAAAGCTCGGGGTCAGGCACGAACGAGTGTGCTGTGCGGGGGCTCCTCACAGCACCGCTCTGGCGCCTCCTGTCCCGTCGCGTGCTCCGAGCACTCTGGTGTGCCCGTGTCACCACCAGCCCCCATGTCACCACATGTCACAAAGGGTCCTTAGACACGGTTCCATGCCACGGTGACCAGGCTGCACTGCATCACAAAGGGCCCTTGCACACACTGACACCTGCCCTGGGGACACCCTGAGCCCACCCAAAGTGGCCCAGGTTGGAAGGAATCCCTTGGCCCAAATATCTAAGAGAGCCCGACAGGAATGTTAGGAATGGCTCAAATCCTATCCAACGCTGCTCTGCGGGCTCCGGGCATTTAAGAGCCCTCAATTCAGGAAAGCCTTCCTTCCCCAAATTCACTGGCGTGGCCAGAGAGTGTGACAGATTTGGACGTTTGCTTCCCATCTCAAAGCAGCAACTCATTTGCCTTCATTTGTCATCCATTGGAGAGTCACTTTACAAAAGAACACTACACAGAGGCGAATAAAGGCCATTCTTTGCTTTGCAAATGGTTTTCAATGAAGAGATGATAATATCCTAATTCTAGGAAGGAATAAAAGCTCACAAGGAGTGGAAGTGCACTCAGTGTTAGCAAATTAGCCCAAACAAATGAGAAGATTGCAAAATGGCTAATCCTCCTCCTGGTACAGATAGCTAAGTGGCTCTTTGTCCTGGGGTACAATGCAAAAATGTGTATTCTATCACCATCTGTTAAAATGTGGGAGGGGTGGTGATCCTTATCTCTGTGGGAGATATCCTCTGCTGATGTGCCATCTGATAAGATGGGGGGATGATCATCGTTATCTATTCACAACCCATCCTTCCTCCAGAAGATATATTCCGTTAATGGGCCATTAAGTCCTATTGTGTGACTGATAAGATTACATCACCCCATTGGGAGATGCCCCAGCTGGGGCAGGAGCCAAGCCTTTCCTACCTAGATAAAATACTGGGGTTTGGGACCCGAGGGCAGACCTTTCAACTGGATCCCAGAGGAAAGTCGGACCTTTTTCCACATCATTGCTGGATCTTCGGAGGAAAACTGCACCTTCTACAGGAGCACCGCTTCAACAGAACCACATCTGTCATCCAGGAGGACTGCAGCCACCATTTATATGGACTGCTACCAACACCCTGACTGACAGGGTGTCAGGTTGTATTTCTGACTGTGTTGGTGGTTGTTTCTTTTATATTATTGCATGTATTTTATTTTTTTCTCTTTTCTCCAATTAAATTGTATTACTGACTTGGAGTCTCGCACTGGTTTTACTTTCAAACCAACACACTCTTAAAGTACAGCTCTCCCCTCCTCTTCCCTGCAGGAAGATCAGGACCCCTAACAAAAAATCACAGCTAGTGCTTTGGCCCTGCTCCATAACCAAAGCTGTGCCAAAGCACAGATGCTGCCTTCAAGCTGACTCCAATTCCAGCCTAGACCTCTCACCTTCCACACAGCTCCTTCTCCAAGACTCCCACCAACACCAACCCCCCTAATCAGCCACACACAAGCCCCCAACAGCCCGCCAGGATCCCCAGCTATCCCCATCCCTCCGCAGAGCTTTCCCAGCCTCCAGCAGACCCCTGGTTCCCTGCACGTGCCATGGGATGGCACTCGGGAGGATCTGCTCCAAGGCCTTTCCCGGTAGCAAGCTCAGGCTGCCAGGCCTATGGTTCCTGGATCATCCTTCCCACCAACTCTCCCTGTGCACGGCTGCTCCATTTGCACATTGGTGCTCAGCTCAGAGTTCTGCACTTGAGCAGCACTGCTGAGAAAGGATGGAGAGCGGCCTGGCAAGCTCTTTCTCCAGCTCCCTCTTGACTCTTGGGGGAGGTAGAACATTCCACAGGAAAGCACCTGGTGCCACAAGGAGTGGGTGACATCAGACAGCTGTGAGGGGAAGCCTCAGGACTGCTGTAATTCTGAGGGAACACCGTTGGCCTTGACCTGTATGCACCTGCAGAAGCTTAAATCCTCAGCTCCCAGGACCTCTCTTGGCCAGCACCCTGATGTGCACGCAGGACTGCTGCGAGGCACTGCTGGGACCCAGCGGGACAGGAGCTGCTGTCTCGTGTCCACCCAGCACCCCCGACAGAGCCAGGGTCACCCCAAAAGCAGACAAACGATCTGGTGTCGGCAGAGAGGAGCAAGGAGCACTGGGCTGGCTCCTCTCAGGGTATCTCAGCTGGGCCTGGGCCACAACACGCCCCCGTTTTAAGGCCTGCTAATGCCCAGCTGCCAGAAATGCCGACCTTCTTCTCTCCAAGGCGCACAGGAAGAGCCAATGAGCAGGATGCCTTGGGAGGCAAACCTTCCCGGCCTTTGCTGAGGCCAGGGACACACCAAGATCAGCCAAGACTCTGCAGATTGCCTGGCCCGCACAGCCCAGCTCTTTGCTGGCCCTGGCCCGCAGCAGCTTCCACCAAGCGAGAGGCAATTGCATATTGCCAAGAGCCGAAACACAGCAGGCGGGTGAGATGTGAACAGTGTGCGCATCAAGGCCTTTTAATTCACAGCTCTCAAAGAGAGCTTTGGGGCTCGCAGCTGGACAGAGATGCTCCTGCTCACACCTCTGGCCAAAAGGGGGTAACGCAGCGTGCTGCAGGTGCTTGGGTTGGTCTCCACAGCTCCAGGCAGATGCCAAACCTGCTCTTCACAGCCTTCTCCCTTCCCCTGCCCCTGTGCCCAGGGCAGCGGGCCTCAAGGACTCAAAGGACCACAGGGAGCCAAAGGGAATGTTACGAAGGGAGAGGGGAGATGAAACAAGTCTTGCCTCTGCCCAGGCCTCTGGCAGTAGTGATTGGCTTTATTGAGGTGGGCAGCACCCCAAAACCGCTCTTGCTCACAAGTTCTTCATAATGGTTGTTTAAGTCTATTACAAAATGAATTGTTTATTTAATAGACACAATTTTAACAAACAAAAGACTTTAATCTATTTCTTTTGACAAAGGATAAACAAAGAACCACTAGTAGGAGATAATATACTTTGCAAAACAAAGGAATGAGGTGGAAGGGAAAACAGGGATTGGCGTGGTCTGAGGGCTAGAGGGAGAGAGCTATGTACAGGCAGGGAGAGGGCTGAAGCCATGCGAGCTTCCCACAGGTTCAGCTGTGCCAATCATCAGCTGTGCCTGGAGCTCCAGTGAGATATGCATGTGGTGTCCTCTTCAGTGTCTCCTGGTGCTGTTCTTGGGACACTGGTTCACTGTGTCGCTCAGAGGAACCTAATTCTTCAGCTCTGTTGGCAAACTGGTCTTGAATATTCAGGTTCCAGTGGGATGGACTGGTTTGTTTCCTTGGGGTGTGAATGGCTGGAAGAGAGAAGAGTCACAGTCAGAGCCCGGATCTGTGGGAATCCAAGTAGACCTTCCTGCCAAGGGCAGCCCACTCAGCTCCTGCAATGGCCAGCAGAGAGGAGTTGCCAACGGGATCGGCTGCAAGGTGCAGGCCAAGAATCCCGCCTGTGTCCCAATAAAACACTCGGAGCTCTGCCCACGCCACCCTTCATCCACACAGGGAGCAAAGCCCTCCGCAGCCGGGACAGGGATTGCAACTCCTCGTGCCAGCCCCCGCTGCCAGCCCGCTGCCCTCACTCACCCGCACTGAGCACCTGGAGCTCATTCTTCTATTTCCTCATGCGTGCCCCGGCGATCCCTGGGAACACAGAGCCCGTCACGGCTCTGTCCAGCGGCACAGCTCCCTGCCAGCGGCGCTGCCAGCCCTGTGGCCACACGCCCTCGTGGCCCGGCAGGGCTCAGCCCGGGCCCTTGCCGCATCCTGACGCCCAAGGGCACGGCTGCGACACAGGGCGGCAGCAGCCCCGAGGGCAGCCGGGGCTCCACGGCGCCGGGCCCGGATGCCGCGCTGCCGGGGCCGCAGGCGGGGCTGGGGCCGAGCTGCGGCGGGGCGGGGAGGGGAGGGGAGGGGAGGGGAGGGAGCCCGGGCTCACCCATGAACCTGATGGCCGCTAATTGGACGGACTGCTGTGGGCTCTGCAGGTACGGCAGGGCCTGGCGCAGGTGCTCGGCCGCTCGGCTCCTGTCGTCTGCCAGCTGGAGAGAGCGGCGGGAGGGAAGGGTCGGGCCGGGCTTTGTGCCCCTTTGCCAGGCGCTCCCCGCTTTGGCCGGCCCCGGCCTCCCCTGCCCGCACAGCCCTGAGGCGCGGCCAGCAGCCGCTGGGCCGGGGCTCCGTCGGCGCCCGGCTCGGGCCCACAGGAGCCTGGAGAAGAGCCCGTGCGGCTCCTGCGTGCAGCCCTGGGCAGGGCCACAGCTGCCAAGCGCACACAGTGAGCACCGCGCTCAGGGGGCTTGTCCAGGCTGAGCCTGGCGCTTCCAGGCCCTCCTTACCAGGCACTCGGCAAACATCCACAGCTCTTCTGTCTGCAGCGCCTGTTGGAGATCCGTCTTCTTCAAGAACCCCGCCGCACAAAGCAGCGTTTCTCGAGAGGCCTGGAGAGCAGCAGAGATGTGCAGATGGCACCGCAGCTCAGGGCACAGGAGCCGCGTCCCTGTGCCAAGGCGTGCAGGAGGCTGCAGCCCGGGAGGTGCCAGGACCTGCAGGAGGCAGCCGAGCCCCTTCCAGACATCCACCAGCATCACACAAAACTTTACCTTTGCCAGCTCCTGGTTCTCATCATGGCAGTGGAAGAAGAGTGGGAGCAGGCTCTGGCTCACAATTCTCTCCAGGGCCGTTTTTCCCTTGTCCACTACCAAGTCCATCACCTTGCAGAAGAGGTGAACGGAAAGCTGCTGCACATGACTGCTATCCTGGAGGAAAGAAGGAGGAAAAGACCTCAGAAGCAACTTGTACAGCCCACCTGGGCGAAGGCCCAAACATCAGGAAGGCACAAAGTTTCGGGGCAGCAGCCAGTGCTCATGGCTGGGGGCACAGAGCCTTACATTTTCCAGTAGTGACAGGAGTGGCAGAGCCAGCTTTGTAGCAGCAGTGCTAGATATCATGAGGTGTTTTTCCTGGAAGATATTTATGAAGACAGAGAGGGACATGCCAATCACCTCTCTCTGTGCATCACCCAGCAGCTCCAGGAGGCTTCGAGACAGGCTGCGTATACGTTTGGCCTGTGTAGAAGACAAGGCTGTGCTGTGAAGCCAAGAACGGCTACAGTGCCACCACTGCCGTGCTGGCACTGCAACCCCACCCTGCTGCCACAGGGCCCAGAGGCCAAAGGCCTGTCGTGATGAACTCAGGGAGGTGAGGCAGGAGAGCTGGGAGCATCTGCTGCAGCTCCTGAAGCCCAGGCAGCCCGAGGGGCAGCTTTCCCCAGCACAGCTTCAGCCGCTGCCCCCTTCTCACCATCGAGGGATCCTTGCTGAGCACCACAAGGCATCTGAGTGCCAGGCGACGTCTCTCCCTGTACTTGCTCTGCAGGTTCCTTGACATGATCTCCAGGATGCTGTCAGCACATTGAGTGAAATCCAAGCAGTCCAGGACCTGAAAGGCACAGGGCAGTGACAGCGGGCCCGGCCGGCAGGAGCGCGCAACCACACAGGGCTGGGCTGAGAGATCAGCACAGGGCACGGGCAGTGTCCCAGGCAGCTGTGGTGACGAGAGGACAGAGAGCTGGGAGGGAGCTCTGGCCAAGAGGCTCACCTCCACAGTGAATGCCAGGAAAGGCAGATCCCAGCGTGGCTCCTGTGTGCTGAGCAGCTGGAGTAGGTGGAGTGCGACATGGGTACACAAGGGCATCAAGCCACGACGCATCAACCTAGCAGGGGGAAAAAGGGAGTAAGACCCTGAGGTGGGGGGAGGGTGCAATAATCTCCCAAGAGTGACTCACAGAGATGCAGTCTTTCCCCAGCATCCCTGGAGGTGATGTGGGCACTTTGGGAGGCTGCCCCTTGTGGGCACCTCCTCTCCCAGCCTGTTCCAGTCTGCTTGGCCGTCCCTCGGTGACAAGGCTCTCTGGCCCATGACCACAGGGACTGTGTGGGGCACGCCAGGCACACAGTGCAAATGTCGGGGGCAGAGGGGAAACAGGGGGTCTCACCTGGCCAGCAGACCCATGGCATAGTGCTGGGTGCCAGCAGAGAGCAGCGTGTCCCAGCCACGCTTGCGCTCCATGGCCATCACCTCAGGGTCATACTGCAGACAGAAGAGCAGAGCCTTCATGGTCTGCACTGCAAACCTGTGTGCAGAGCAAAGCCCAGGTCACACTGGGAGCACTGGCGCTGGCCACAAGGGCATGGGAAGGACAGGAGGACCAGGACCTGTTGGGCTTGCTGGGAAGGTGGTGATCCTCCCGGCACGCTCTCCAGAAGTTATCAACTGCCTCTGGCATCTGCTGTGTGGTGATGATGACATGGAAGAGCAGAGCCGTAACCAGAGCGTTGGAAGAATGCATCATGGCCTCATGGCACTGAGGCACCCGGATAATCACCCAGAGCACCAGAGTTGCCTGCAAAAGAAGCAGCCCCAGACAGCGCTCAGTGCCGAGGTGTCCATGGGGCAGGGCCCGAGGGGAGAGGCAGGGGGAGCAGTGGGCCTGGTGCTGCCTGAGCCTGTCCCTAGCCCAGCGCCTGAGGCACAGAGAGGATGGATGGAGATCTGCTGGAGAGGCTACTGGCGAGGAAACCAAGGCCAGTTCCAGAAACTCACAGCCAGGGCAAAAACGTCCTTGTTGTCCCCATCAGAGGTGCACATGCTGTGCAGGGGCCAGGCCTCCATCACACACAGCAGAGTTGGCAGCACCTTCTCCACTGTTGATCCCGATGAGCCTATGGCTGTCCACATCATTGCAGCAGCTCTGTGGGATCAGAGCTCTGTGTCAGGGGTGTCTCAGTCACAGTCCAGTGCCCTGTGCAGCTGTAGGGCCCAGGTGACAGAGCCCCGGTGCCCTGAGGGCCAGGCAGGGAGCGTGGCAGCAGTCTCAGGAGACAGAGGGGCCTGAGGGTCCTGGGCCTGTCTGCCTGTCTGGCAGAGCCCATTGGACAGGCTGTACAGGGCGGTGGGCCCTAAAGGCTGGTGGGCCCTAAAGGCTGTTGAGCCCTGAGCTCTCAAGGCACGTGGGCCTCGTACCTGTCACACGTTGGGGCACAGCGCAGGAGGGTCAGCACCACGTCAGCAGGGTGTTCTCCAGCCAGCCTCAGAATGTCAGTGCGCAGACTGACACCCACAGTGGCACAGGACACGAGACTCTGGTGAATGCTTTTCACCATGGCTGGCACCTGGAAGAGGCGTGACGAGGACTTGGAGTGCTGTCCAAGGGACCAGCTTCCCCCAAGAAGTGCTTCCCTTCCTGTGGAGGGAGCAGAAAACATTCATAAAGAAGAAAGTCTCCCTGCATCCTCAGAACAAACTCCTTGGAAAACCATAGCTTAAAGATAAGAAATGGCTTGTGAAATGATGAATACAAAAAGGAATCCAGTTCCCGCCCTTGGTAGATCCTTCGATCTCCAGTATTAGTGGCTCATTCTCTTTTAGTATCCGCAGGCCAGCTTTGAATGTAAAATCCCTCAGGGATTGGTTAGAATGTAGAATTCCCTTGATAATTGGTGCAAACTGTAAAACTCCCAAAAGCTATAAAAACCCCTGTAAAACAATAACCGTTGGTATATGCTAGATTGGATGCCTTCATAGAATAAACTATGGATTTGTGGCTTTCTACATATCCTGGTTTATTTACCCCGCTGGTCTAAGAGCTCACCGCGAGCCAAATTTCTATCTGGGCAAGGCTCGGGAACGTGCTCTGTCGCTGAGGGCTGCAGAAGCGGTCTCAGAGATCCCAAAGGGAGCCCAAAAACCCAGCCAGCGACACCTTCCCACCACACTCTTCTGGCCTCAAAGACCAAGGAGGCACAGTGGCCGTTCCTTGAGGGGATGCACGATCACATGATCCTGGGAGGGCACCAGCCCTGGCCCCAGACTGCTAACCTGCAGCTCAGATGAAACAACACTCTTCTCAACAAAATCGGTGGTGGGAGCATGAATGACAGCGGGAGTGGTGTCAGTATTTGTGATGCCCTGAGTCTCTCCGGTGTCAGCGTTTGTCATGGCCACGTCCTCCGTCACTGCCATGTCAGCCTTTGCCCTGTCATCATTCACTGCTGTGTTGAAGTGGTCTGAGCGCTCAGCCAAATCTGGGCTGACATCGGGCTCTGCCTGGAGCTCGCTCAGCCTGGAGTCAGGCTCGGCTGTGCTCTCTGTTGCTGTGCTGCTGGTCTTTCTACGGCGAAGGGGCACAAACTCGCGGAACATCTGCAGGAGAACAAAGGACAGGGAAGAGAGGCAAGTTCCATGGCATGCTCCAAGCGCTGTGCTGGGCTGAGCAGTGACAGCAGGCCCAGCCCAGGTGGGGATGGCTGCAGGTACCTTCAGTGTTCTGCGGAAGCGGCCACGGGTGGGTTTCTGCTCTTGTGTCGGCTCCATGGCTGCAGCACCTGGCAAAGAGCGAGCGCAGCCAGAGCTGAGGGGCTGCGGGAGAGGCCGGAGAACACAGCCCAGCCCTGCATTCCCCAGGCAGGGACAGCCCCGGGATGCCCCAGGGGATGCCAGCACGGCCGCTGCAGGGTGTCTGCCCGGCCCCTCTTCTGTCCTGTCCCTGGGCATGTCCACAGTGGGTGGGCTGGACTGAGACGAGATGAGACGGGATGGGATGGGACGGACGGGATGGGACGGGACGGGATGGGGCCAAGCTGGATGCATGCACCAGCCCTGAGACCCAGGTGTGCCACTCACCATCCTGCATTGGCTGGAACGGCTCTGACTCTTCGGGCTCTTGAGGAGCTGGGGCAACTCTAGAGCCTCTCCTTTTTATTGCCCTGAACACTTTGAACAGATTGAGAAATCTGCCCGCCATGCCGGAGTCTGGTCTCGAGGGCACCTTCTAGAGAGATGTTTTGGGAAAGTTACAAGGCAACAAGTTGTGCAGCTGTGCCTTAAAGGCACCTGCGACAGAGAAGCCTCAGGAAGGCTGCAGGACAGCAAGTCCTGCACTTGAGGCCTCCTGCCACAAGGGCAGCAGACTCCTCGTAAATGACTCAGATCACCACACCCCAAGGTCTGGCTACTAGTGCACCAGCCACAGGGATCAGAGATACCTCAGGAAAGCTCCAAGTCACCAAGTCCTGCAGTCTTTCCACGAGGTCACCTGCAGGAATAACGCCTCGGAAAAGCTCGGGGTCAGGCACGAACGAGTGTGCTGTGCGGGGGCTCCTCACAGCACCGCTCTGGCGCCTCCTGTCCCGTCGCGTGCTCCGAGCACTCTGGTGTGCCCGTGTCACCACCAGCCCCCATGTCACCACATGTCACAAAGGGTCCTTAGACACGGTTCCATGCCACGGTGACCATGCTGCACTGCATCACAAAGGGCTCTTGCACACACTGACACCTGCCCTGGGGACACCCTGAGCCCACCCAAAGTGGCCCAGGTTGGAAGGAATCCCTTGGCCCAAATGTCTAAGAGAGCCCGACAGGAATGTTAGGAATGGCTCAAATCCTATCCAACGCTGCTCTGCGGGCTCCGGGCATTTAAGAGCCCTCAATTCAGGAAAGCCTTCCTTCCCCAAATTCACTGGCATGGCCAGAGAGTGTGACAGATTTGGACGTTTGCTTCCCATCTCAAAGCAGCAACTCATTTGCCTTCATTTGTCATCCATTGGAGAGTCACTTTACAAAAGAACACTACACAGAGGCGAATAAAGGCCATTCTTTGCTTTGCAAATGGTTTTCAATGAAGAGATGATAATATCCTAATTCTAGGAAGGAATAAAAGCTCACAAGGAGTGGAAGTCCACTCAGTGTTACCAAATTAGCCCAAACAAATGAGAAGATTGCAAAATGGCTAATCCTCCTCCTGGTACAGATAGCTAAGTGGCTCTTAAAGTACAGCTCTCCCCTCTTCTTCCCTGCAGGAAGATCAGGACCCCTAACAAAAAATCACAGCTAGTGCTTTGGCCCTCCAGAACCAAAGCTGTGCCAAAGCACAGATGCTGCCTTCAAGCTGACTCCAATTCCAGCCTAGACCTCTCACCTTCCACACAGCTCCTTCTCCAAGACTCCCACCAACACCAACCCCCCTAATCAGCCACACACAAGCCCCCAACAGCCCGCCAGGATCCCCAGCTAACCCCATCCCTCCGCACAGCTTTCCCAGTCTCCAGCAGATCCCTGGTTCCCTGCACGTGCCATGGGATGGCACTCGGGAGGATCTGCTCCAAGGCATTTCCCAGTAGCAAGCTCAGGCTGCCAGGCCTATGGTTCCTGGATCATCCTTCCCACCAACTCTCCCTGTGCACGGCTGCTCCATTTGCACATTGGTGCTCAGCTCAGAGTTCTGCACTTGAGCAGCACTGCTGAGAAAGGATGGAGAGCGGCCTGGCAAGCTCTTTCTCCAGCTCCCTCTTGACTCTTGGGGGAGGTAGAACATTCCACAGGAAAGCACCTGGTGCCACAAGGAGTGGGTGACATCAGACAGCTGTGAGGGGAAGCCTCAGGACTGCTGTATTCTGAGGGAACACCGTTGGCCTTGACCTGTATGCACCTGCGGAAGCTTAAATCCTCAGCTCCCAGGACCTCTCTTGGCCACCACCCTGATGTGCACGCAGGACTGCTGCGAGGCACTGCTGGGACCCAGCGGGACAGGAGCTGCTGTCTCGTGTCCACCCAGCACCCCCGACAGAGCCAGGGTCACCCCAAAAGCAGACAAACGATCTGGTGTCGGCAGAGAGGAGCAAGGAGCACTGGGCTGGCTCCTCTCAGGGTATCTCAGCTGGGCCTGGGCCACAACACGCCCCCGTTTTAAGGCCTGCTAATGCCCAGCTGCCAGAAATGCCGACCTTCTTCTCTCCAAGGCGCACAGGAAGAGCCAATGAGCAGGATGCCTTGGGAGGCAAACCTTCCCGGCCTTTGCTGAGGCCAGGGACACACCAAGATCAGCCAAGACTCTGCAGATTGCCTGGCCCGCACAGCCCAGCTCTTTGCTGGCCCTGGCCCGCAGCAGCTTCCACCAAGCGAGAGGCAATTGCATATTGCCAAGAGCCGAAACACAGCAGGCAGGTGAGATGTGAACAGTGTGTGCATCAAGGCCTTTTAATTCACAGCTCTCAAAGAGAGCTTTGGGGCTCGCAGCTGGACAGAGATGCTCCTGCTCACACCTCTGGCCAAAAGGGGGTAACGCAGCGTGCTGCAGGTGCTTGGGTTGGTCTCCACAGCTCCAGGCAGATGCCAAACCTGCTCTTCACAGCCTTCTCCCTTCCCCTGCCCCTGTGCCCAGGGCAGCGGGCCTCAAGGACTCAAAGGACCACAGGGAGCCAAAGGGAATGTTACGAAGGGAGAGGGGAGATGAAACAAGTCTTGCCTCTGCCCAGGCCTCTGGCAGTAGTCATTGGCTTTATTGAGGTGGGCAGCACCCCAAAACCGCTCTTGCTCACAAGTTCTTCATAATGGTTGTTTAAGTCTATTACAAAATGAATTGTTTATTTAATAGACACAATTTTAACAAACAAAAGACTTTAATCTATTTCTTTTGACAAAGGATAAACAAAGAACCACTACTAGGAGATAATATACTTTGCAAAACAAAGGAATGAGGTGGAAGGGAAAACAGGGATTGGCGTGGTCTGAGGGCTAGAGGGAGAGAGCTATGTACAGGCAGGGAGAGGGCTGAAGCCATGCGAGCTTCCCACAGGTTCAGCTGTGCCAATCATCAGCTGTGCCTGGAGCTCCAGTGAGATATGCATGTGGTGTCCTCTTCAGTGTCTCCTGGTGCTGTTCTTGGGACACTGGTTCACTGTGTCGCTCGGATGAACCTGATTCTTCAGCTCTGTTGGCAAACTGGTCTTGAATATTCAGGTTCCCGTGGGATGGACTGGTTTGTTTCCTTGGGGTGTGAATGGCTGGAAGAGAGAAGAGTCACAGTCAGAGCCCGGATCTGTGGGAATCCAAGTAGACCTTCCTGCCAAGGGCGGCCCACTCAGCTCCTGCAATGGCCAGCAGAGAGGAGTTGCCAACGGGATCGGCTGCAAGGTGCAGGCCAAGAATCCCGCCTGTGTCCCAATAAAACACTCGGAGCTCTGCCCACGCCACCCTTCATCCACACAGGGAGCAAAGCCCTCCGCAGCCGGGACAGGGATTGCAACTCCTCGTGCCAGCTCCCGCTGCCAGCCCGCTGCCCTCACTCACCCGCACTGAGCACCTGGAGCTCATTCTTCTACTTCCTCATGCGTGCCCCGGCGATCCCTGGGAACACAGAGCCCGTCACGGCTCTGTCCAGCGGCAGAGCTCCCTGCCAGCGGCGCTGCCAGCCCTGTGGCCACACGCCCTCGTGGCCCGGCAGGGCTCAGCCCGGGCCCTTGCCGCATCCTGACGCCCAAGGGCACGGCTGCGACACAGGGCGGCAGCAGCCCCGAGGGCAGCCGGGGCTCCACGGCGCCGGGCCCGGATGCCGCGCTGCCGGGGCCGCAGGCGGGGCTGGGGCCGAGCTGCGGCGGGGCGGGGAGGGGAGGGGAGGGGAGGGGAGGGGAGGG
This sequence comes from Sturnus vulgaris, assembly GCF_052056855.1. Lineage (NCBI taxonomy): Eukaryota > Metazoa > Chordata > Aves > Passeriformes > Sturnidae > Sturnus > Sturnus vulgaris. The sequence continues at coordinate 5,101,026 of NC_142249.1, forward strand.
GAGGGGAGGGAGCCCGGGCTCACCCATGAACCTGATGGCCGCTAATTGGACGGACTGCTGTGGGCTCTGCAGGTACGGCAGGGCCTGGCGCAGGTGCTCGGCCGCTCGGCTCCTGTCGTCTGCCAGCTGGAGAGAGCGGCGGGAGGGAAGGGTCGGGCCGGGCTTTGTGCCCCTTTGCCAGGCGCTCCCCGCTTTGGCCGGCCCCGGCCTCCCCTGCCCGCACAGCCCTGAGGCGCGGCCAGCAGCCGCTGGGCCGGGGCTCCGTCGGCGCCCGGCTCGGGCCCACAGGAGCCTGGAGAAGAGCCCGTGCGGCTCCTGCGTGCAGCCCTGGGCAGGGCCACAGCTGCCAAGCGCACACAGTGAGCACCGCGCTCAGGGGGCTTGTCCAGGCTGAGCCTGGCGCTTCCAGGCCCTCCTTACCAGGCACTCGGCAAACATCCACAGCTCTTCTGTCTGCAGCGCCTGTTGGAGATCCGTCTTCTTCAAGAACCCCGCCGCACAAAGCAGCGTTTCTCGAGAGGCCTGGAGAGCAGCAGAGATGTGCAGATGGCACCGCAGCTCAGGGCACAGGAGCCGCGTCCCTGTGCCAAGGCGTGCAGGAGGCTGCAGCCCGGGAGGTGCCAGGACCTGCAGGAGGCAGCCGAGCCCCTTCCAGACATCCACCAGCATCACACAAAACTTTACCTTTGCCAGCTCCTGGTTCTCATCATGGCAGTGGAAGAAGAGTGGGAGCAGGCTCTGGCTCACAATTCTCTCCAGGGCCGTTTTTCCCTTGTCCACTACCAAGTCCATCACCTTGCAGAAGAGGTGAACGGAAAGCTGCTGCACATGACTGCTATCCTGGAGGAAAGAAGGAGGAAAAGACCTCAGAAGCAACTTGTACAGCCCACCTGGGCGAAGGCCCAAACATCAGGAAGGCACAAAGTTTCGGGGCAGCAGCCAGTGCTCATGGCTGGGGGCACAGAGCCTTACATTTTCCAGTAGTGACAGGAGTGGCAGAGCCAGCTTTGTAGCAGCAGTGCTAGATATCATGAGGTGTTTTTCCTGGAAGATATTTATGAAGACAGAGAGGGACATGCCAATCACCTCTCTCTGTGCATCACCCAGCAGCTCCAGGAGGCTTCGAGACAGGCTGCGTATACGTTTGGCCTGTGTAGAAGACAAGGCTGTGCTGTGAAGCCAAGAACGGCTACAGTGCCACCACTGCCGTGCTGGCACTGCAACCCCACCCTGCTGCCACAGGGCCCAGAGGCCAAAGGCCTATCGTGATGAACTCAGGGAGGTGAGGCAGGAGAGCTGGGAGCATCTGCTGCAGCTCCTGAAGCCCAGGCAGCCCGAGGGGCAGCTTTCCCCAGCACAGCTTCAGCCGCTGCCCCCTTCTCACCATCGAGGGATCCTTGCTGAGCACCACAAGGCATCTGAGTGCCAGGCGACGTCTCTCCCTGTACTTGCTCTGCAGGTTCCTTGACATGATCTCCAGGATGCTGTCAGCACATTGAGTGAAATCCAAGCAGTCCAGGACCTGAAAGGCACAGGGCAGTGACAGCGGGCCCGGCCGGCAGGAGCGCGCAAGCACACAGGGCTGGGCTGAGAGATCAGCACAGGGCACGGGCAGTGTCCCAGGCAGCTGTGGTGACGAGAGGACAGAGAGCTGGGAGGGAGCTCTGGCCAAGAGGCTCACCTCCACAGTGAATGCCAGGAAAGGCAGATCCCAGCGTGGCTCCTGTGTGCTGAGCAGCTGGAGTAGGTGGAGTGCGACATGGGTACACAAGGGCATCAAGCCACGACGCATCAACCTAGCAGGGGGAAAAAGGGAGTAAGACCCTGAGGTGGGGGGAGGGTGCAATAATCTCCCAAGAGTGACTCACAGAGATGCAGTCTTTCCCCAGCATCCCTGGAGGTGATGTGGGCACTTTGGGAGGCTGCCCCTTGTGGGCACCTCCTCTCCCAGCCTGTTCCAGTCTGCTTGGCCGTCCCTCGGTGACAAGGCTCTCTGGCCCATGACCACAGGGACTGTGTGGGGCACGCCAGGCACACAGTGCAAATGTCGGGGGCAGAGGGGAAACAGGGGGTCTCACCTGGCCAGCAGACCCATGGCATAGTGCTGGGTGCCAGCAGAGAGCAGCGTGTCCCAGCCACGCTTGCGCTCCATGGCCATCACCTCAGGGTCATACTGCAGACAGAAGAGCAGAGCCTTCATGGTCTGCACTGCAAACCTGTGTGCAGAGCAAAGCCCAGGTCACACTGGGAGCACTGGCGCTGGCCACAAGGGCATGGGAAGGACAGGAGGACCAGGACCTGTTGGGCTTGCTGGGAAGGTGGTGATCCTCCCGGCACGCTCTCCAGAAGTTATCAACTGCCTCTGGCATCTGCTGTGTGGTGATGATGACATGGAAGAGCAGAGCCGTAACCAGAGCGTTGGAAGAATGCATCATGGCCTCATGGCACTGAGGCACCCGGATAATCACCCAGAGCACCAGAGTTGCCTGCAAAAGAAGCAGCCCCAGACAGCGCTCAGTGCCGAGGTGTCCATGGGGCAGGGCCCGAGGGGAGAGGCAGGGGGAGCAGTGGGCCTGGTGCTGCCTGAGCCTGTCCCTAGCCCAGATTTTAGCCCAGCGCCTGAGGCACAGAGAGGATGGATGGAGATCTGCTGGAGAGGCTACTGGGGAGGAAACCAAGGCCAGTTCCAGAAACTCACAGCCAGGGCAAAAACGTCCTTGTTGTCCCCATCAGAGGTGCACATGCTGTGCAGGGGCCAGGCCTCCATCACACACAGCAGAGTTGGCAGCACCTTTTCCACTGTTGGTCCCGATGAGCCTATGGCTCTCCACATCATTGCAGCAGCTCTGTGGGATCAGAGCTCTGTGTCAGGGGTGTCTCAGTCACAGTCCAGTGCCCTGTGCAGCTGTAGGGCCCAGGTGACAGAGCCCCGGTGCCCTGAGGGCCAGGCAGGGAGCGTGGCAGCAGTCTCAGGAGACAGAGGGGCCTGAGGGTCCTGGGCCTGTCTGCCTGTCTGGCAGAGCCCATTGGACAGGCTGTACAGGGCGGTGGGCCCTAAAGGCTGGTGGGCCCTAAAGGCTGTTGAGCCCTGAGCTCTCAAGGCACGTGGGCCTCGTACCTGTCACACGTTGGGGCACAGCGCAGGAGGGTCAGCACCACGTCAGCAGGGTGTTCTCCAGCCAGCCTCAGAATGTCAGTGCGCAGACTGACACCCACAGTGGCACAGGACACGAGACTCTGGTGAATGCTTTTCACCATGGCTGGCACCTGGAAGAGGCGTGACGAGGACTTGGAGTGCTGTCCAAGGGACCAGCTTCCCCCAAGAAGTGCTTCCCTTCCTGTGGAGGGAGCAGAAAACATTCATAAAGAAGAAAGTCTCCCTGCATCCTCAGAACAAGCTCCTTGGAAAACCATAGCTTAAAGATAAGAAATGGCTTGTGAAATGATGAATACAAAAAGGAATCCAGTTCCCGCCCTTGGTAGATCCTTCGATCTCCAGTATTAGTGGCTCATTCTCTTTTAGTATCCGCAGGCCAGCTTTGAATGTAAAATCCCTCAGGGATTGGTTAGAATGTAGAATTCCCTTGATAATTGGTGCAAACTGTAAAACCCCCAAAAGATATAAAAACCCCTGTAAAACAATAACCGTTGGTATATGCTAGATTGGATGCCTTCATAGAATAAACTATGGATTTGTGGCTTTCTACATATCCTGGTTTATTTACCCCGCTGGTCTAAGAGCTCACCGCGAGCCAAATTTCTATCTGGGCAAGGCTCGGGAACGTGCTCTGTCGCTGAGGGCTGCAGAAGCGGTCTCAGAGATCCCAAAGGGAGCCCAAAAACCCAGCCAGCGACACCTTCCCACCACACTCTTCTGGCCTCAAAGACTAAGGAGGCACAGTGGCCGTTCCTTGAGGGAATCACGATCACATGATCCTGGGAGGGCACCAGCCCTGGTCCCAGACTGCTAACCTGCAGCTCAGATGAAACAACACTCTTCTCAACAAAATCGGTGGTGGGAGCATGAATGACAGCGGGAGTGGTGTCAGTATTTGTGATGCCCTGAGTCTCTCCGGTGTCAGCGTTTGTCATGGCCACGTCCTCAGTCACTGCCATGTCAGCCTTTGCCCTGTCATCATTCACTGCTGTGTTGAAGTGGTCTGAGCGCTCAGCCAAATCTGGGCTGACATCGGGCTCTGCCTGGAGCTCGCTCAGCCTGGAGTCAGGCTCGGCTGTGCTCTCTGTTGCTGTGCTGCTGGTCTTTCTACGGCGAAGGGGCACAAACTCGCGGAACATCTGCAGGAGAACAAAGGACAGGGAAGAGAGGCAAGTTCCATGGCATGCTCCAAGCACTATGCTCAGCTGAGCGGTGACAGCAGGCCCAGCCCAGGTGGAGATGGCTGCAGGTACCTTCAGTGTTCTGCGGAAGCGGCCACGGGTGGGTTTCTGCTCTTGTGTCGGCTCCATGGCTGCAGCACCTGGCAAAGAGCGAGCGCAGCCAGAGCTGAGGGGCTGCGGGAGAGGCCGGAGAACACAGCCCAGCCCTGCATTCCCCAGGCAGGGACAGCCCCGGGATGCCCCAGGGGATGCCAGCACGGCCGCTGCAGGGTGTCTGCCCGGCCCCTCTTCTGTCCTGTCCCTGGGCATGTCCACAGTGGGTGGGCTGGACTGAGACGAGATGAGACGGGATGGGATGGGACGGACGGGATGGGACGGGACGGGATGGGGCCAAGCTGGATGCATGCACCAGCCCTGAGACCCAGGTGTGCCACTCACCATCCTGCATTGGCTGGAACGGCTCTGACTCTTCGGGCTCTTGAGGAGCTGGGGCAACTCTAGAGCCTCTCCTTTTTATTGCCCTGAACACTTTGAACAGATTGAGAAATCTGCCCGCCATGCCGGAGTCTGGTCTCGAGGGCACCTTCTAGAGAGATGTTTTGGGAAAGTTACAAGGCAACAAGTTGTGCAGCTGTGCCTTAAAGGCACCTGCGACAGAGAAGCCTCAGGAAGGCTGCAGGACAGCAAGTCCTGCACTTGAGGCCTCCTGCCACAAGGGCAGGAGACTCCTCGTAAATGATTCAGATCACCACACCCCAAGGTATGGCTACTAGTGCACCAGCCACAGGGATCAGAGATACCTCAGGAAAGCTCCAAGTCACCAAGTCCTGCAGTCTTTCCACGAGGTCACCTGCAGGAATAACGCCTCGGAAAAGCTCGGGGTCAGGCACGAACGAGTGTGCTGTGCGGGGGCTCCTCACAGCACCGCTCTGGCGCCTCCTGTCCCGTCGCGTGCTCCGAGCACTCTGGTGTGCCCGTGTCACCACCAGCCCCCATGTCACCACATGTCACAAAGGGTCCTTAGACACGGTTCCATGCCACGGTGACCAGGCTGCACTGCATCACAAAGGGCCCTTGCACACACTGACACCTGCCCTGGGGACACCCTGAGCCCACCCAAAGTGGCCCAGGTTGGAAGGAATCCCTTGGCCCAAATATCTAAGAGAGCCCGACAGGAATGTTAGGAATGGCTCAAATCCTATCCAACGCTGCTCTGCGGGCTCCGGGCATTTAAGAGCCCTCAATTCAGGAAAGCCTTCCTTCCCCAAATTCACTGGCATGGCCAGAGAGTGTGACAGATTTGGACGTTTGCTTCCCATCTCAAAGCAGCAACTCATTTGCCTTCATTTGTCATCCATTGGAGAGTCACTTTACAAAAGAACACTACACAGAGGCGAATAAAGGCCATTCTTTGCTTTGCAAATGGTTTTCAATGAAGAGATGATAATATCCTAATTCTAGGAAGGAATAAAAGCTCACAAGGAGTGGAAGTGCACTCAGTGTTACCAAATTAGCCCAAACAAATGAGAAGATTGCAAAATGGCTAATCCTCCTCCTGGTACAGATAGCTAAGTGGCTCTTAAAGTACAGCTCTCCCCTCTTCTTCCCTGCAGGAAGATCAGGACCACTAACAAAAAATCACAGCTAGTGCTTTGGCCCTCCAGAACCAAAGCTGTGCCAAAGCACAGATGCTGCCTTCAAGCTGACTCCAATTCCAGCCTAGACCTCTCACCTTCCACACAGCTCCTTCTCCAAGACTCCCACCAACACCAACCCACCTAATCAGCCACACACAAGCCCCCAACAGCCCGCCAGGATCCCCAGCTAACCCCATCCCTCCGCAGAGCTTTCCCAGTCTCCAGCAGACCCCTGGTTCCCTGCACGTGCCATGGGATGGCACTCGGGAGGATCTGCTCCAAGGCCTTTCCCAGTAGCCAGCTCAGGCTGCCAGGCCTATGGTTCCTGGATCATCCTTCCCACCAACTCTCCCTGTGCACGGCTGCTCCATTTGCACATTGGTGCTCAGCTCAGAGTTCTGCACTTGAGCAGCACTGCTGAGAAAGAATGGAGAGCGGCCTGGCAAGCTCTTTCTCCAGCTCCCTCTTGACTCTTGGGGGAGGTAGAACATTCCACAGGAAAGCACCTGGTGCCACAAGGAGTGGGTGACATCAGACAGCTGTGAGGGGAAGCCTCAGGACTGCTGTATTCTGAGGGAACACCGTTGGCCTTGACCTGTATGCACCTGCGGAAGCTTAAATCCTCAGCTCCCAGGACCTCTCTTGGCCAGCACCCTGATGTGCACGCAGGACTGCTGCGAGGCACTGCTGGGACCCAGCGGGACAGGAGCTGCTGTCTCGTGTCCACCCAGCACCCCCGACAGAGCCAGGGTCACCCCAAAAGCAGACAAACGATCTGGTGTCGGCAGAGAGGAGCAAGGAGCACTGGGCTGGCTCCTCTCAGGGTATCTCAGCTGGGCCTGGGCCACAACACGCCCCCGTTTTAAGGCCTGCTAATGCCCAGCTGCCAGAAATGCCGACCTTCTTCTCTCCAAGGCGCACAGGAAGAGCCAATGAGCAGGATGCCTTGGGAGGCAAACCTTCCCGGCCTTTGCTGAGGCCAGGGACACACCAAGATCAGCCAAGACTCTGCAGATTGCCTGGCCCGCACAGCCCAGCTCTTTGCTGGCCCTGGCCCGCAGCAGCTTCCACCAAGCGAGAGGCAATTGCATATTGCCAAGAGCCGAAACACAGCAGGCAGGTGAGATGTGAACAGTGTGTGCATCAAGGCCTTTTAATTCACAGCTCTCAAAGAGAGCTTTGGGGCTCGCAGCTGGACAGAGATGCTCCTGCTCACACCTCTGGCCAAAAGGGGGTAACGCAGCGTGCTGCAGGTGCTTGGGTTGGTCTCCACAGCTCCAGGCAGATGCCAAACCTGCTCTTCACAGCCTTCTCCCTTCCCCTGCCCCTGTGCCCAGGGCAGCGGGCCTCAAGGACTCAAAGGACCACAGGGAGCCAAAGGGAATGTTACGAAGGGAGAGGGGAGATGAAACAAGTCTTGCCTCTGCCCAGGCCTCTGGCAGTAGTCATTGGCTTTATTGAGGTGGGCAGCACCCCAAAACCGCTCTTGCTCACAAGTTCTTCATAATGGTTGTTTAAGTCTATTACAAAATGAATTGTTTATTTAATAGACACAATTTTAACAAACAAAAGACTTTAATCTATTTCTTTTGACAAAGGATAAACAAAGAACCACTACTAGGAGATAATATACTTTGCAAAACAAAGGAATGAGGTGGAAGGGAAAACAGGGATTGGCGTGGTCTGAGGGCTAGAGGGAGAGAGCTATGTACAGGCAGGGAGAGGGCTGAAGCCATGCGAGCTTCCCACAGGTTCAGCTGTGCCAATCATCAGCTGTGCCTGGAGCTCCAGTGAGATATGCATGTGGTGTCCTCTTCAGTGTCTCCTGGTGCTGTTCTTGGGACACTGGTTCACTGTGTCGCTCGGATGAACCTGATTCTTCAGCTCTGTTGGCAAACTGGTCTTGAATATTCAGGTTCCCGTGGGATGGACTGGTTTGTTTCCTTGGGGTGTGAATGGCTGGAAGAGAGAAGAGTCACAGTCAGAGCCCGGATCTGTGGGAATCCAAGTAGACCTTCCTGCCAAGGGCGGCCCACTCAGCTCCTGCAATGGCCAGCAGAGAGGAGTTGCCAACGGGATCAGCTGCAAGGTGCAGGCCAAGAATCCCGCCTGTGTCCCAATAAAACACTCGGAGCTCTGCCCACGCCACCCTTCATCCACACAGGGAGCAAAGCCCTCCGCAGCCGGGACAGGGATTGCAACTCCTCGTGCCAGCCCCCGCTGCCAGCCCGCTGCCCTCACTCACCCGCACTGAGCACCTGGAGCTCATTCTTCTACTTCCTCATGCGTGCCCCGGCGATCCCTGGGAACACAGAGCCCGTCACGGCTCTGTCCAGCGGCACAGCTCCCTGCCAGCGGCGCTGCCAGCCCTGTGGCCACACGCCCTCGTGGCCCGGCAGGGCTCAGCCCGGGCCCTTGCCGCATCCTGACGCCCAAGGGCACGGCTGCGACACAGGCCGGCAGCAGCCCCGAGGGCAGCCGGGGCTCCACGGCGCCGGGCCCGGATGCCGCGCTGCCGGGGCCGCAGGCGGGGCTGGGGCCGAGCTGCGGCGGGGCGGGGAGGGGAGGGGAGGGGAGGGGAGGGAGCCCGGGCTCACCCATGAACCTGATGGCCGCTAATTGGACGGACTGCTGTGGGCTCTGCAGGTACGGCAGGGCCTGGCGCAGGTGCTCGGCCGCTCGGCTCCTGTCGTCTGCCAGCTGGAGAGAGCGGCGGGAGGGAAGGGTCGGGCCGGGCTTTGTGCCCCTTTGCCAGGCGCTCCCCGCTTTGGCCGGCCCCGGCCTCCCCTGCCCGCACAGCCCTGAGGCGCGGCCAGCAGCCGCTGGGCCGGGGCTCCGTCGGCGCCCGGCTCGGGCCCACAGGAGCCTGGAGAAGAGCCCGTGCGGCTCCTGCGTGCAGCCCTGGGCAGGGCCACAGCTGCCAAGCGCACACAGTGAGCACCGCGCTCAGGGGGCTTGTCCAGGCTGAGCCTGGCGCTTCCAGGCCCTCCTTACCAGGCACTCGGCAAACATCCACAGCTCTTCTGTCTGCAGCGCCTGTTGGAGATCCGTCTTCTTCAAGAACCCCGCCGCACAAAGCAGCGTTTCTCGAGAGGCCTGGAGAGCAGCAGAGATGTGCAGATGGCACCGCAGCTCAGGGCACAGGAGCCGCGTCCCTGTGCCAAGGCGTGCAGGAGGCTGCAGCCCGGGAGGTGCCAGGACCTGCAGGAGGCAGCCGAGCCCCTTCCAGACATCCACCAGCATCACACAAAACTTTACCTTTGCCAGCTCCTGGTTCTCATCATGGCAGTGGAAGAAGAGTGGGAGCAGGCTCTGGCTCACAATTCTCTCCAGGGCCGTTTTTCCCTTGTCCACTACCAAGTCCATCACCTTGCAGAAGAGGTGAACGGAAAGCTGCTGCACATGACTGCTATCCTGGAGGAAAGAAGGAGGAAAAGACCTCAGAAGCAACTTGTACAGCCCACCTGGGCGAAGGCCCAAACATCAGGAAGGCACAAAGTTTCGGGGCAGCAGCCAGTGCTCATGGCTGGGGGCACAGAGCCTTACATTTTCCAGTAGTGACAGGAGTGGCACAGCCAGCTTTGTAGCAGCAGTGCTAGATATCATGAGGTGTTTTTCCTGGAAGATATTTATGAAGACAGAGAGGGACATGCCAATCACCTCTCTCTGTGCATCACCCAGCAGCTCCAGGAGGCTTCGAGACAGGCTGCGTATACGTTTGGCCTGTGTAGAAGACAAGGCTGTGCTGTGAAGCCAAGAACGGCTACAGTGCCACCACTGCCGTGCTGGCACTGCAACCCCACCCTGCTGCCACAGGGCCCAGAGGCCAAAGGCCTGTCGTGATGAACTCAGGGAGGTGAGGCAGGAGAGCTGGGAGCATCTGCTGCAGCTCCTGAAGCCCAGGCAGCCCGAGGGGCAGCTTTCCCCAGCACAGCTTCAGCCGCTGCCCCCTTCTCACCATCGAGGGATCCTTGCTGAGCACCACAAGGCATCTGAGTGCCAGGCGACGTCTCTCCCTGTACTTGCTCTGCAGGTTCCTTGACATGATCTCCAGGATGCTGTCAGCACATTGAGTGAAATCCAAGCAGTCCAGGACCTGAAAGGCACAGGGCAGTGACAGCGGGCCCGGCCGGCAGGAGCGCGCAAGCACACAGGGCTGGGCTGAGAGATCAGCACAGGGCACGGGCAGTGTCCCAGGCAGCTGTGGTGACGAGAGGACAGAGAGCTGGGAGGGAGCTCTGGCCAAGAGGCTCACCTCCACAGTGAATGCCAGGAAAGGCAGATCCCAGCGTGGCTCCTGTGTGCTGAGCAGCTGGAGTAGGTGGAGTGCGACATGGGTACACAAGGGCATCAAGCCACGACGCATCAACCTAGCAGGGGGAAAAAGGGAGTAAGACCCTGAGGTGGGGGGAGGGTGCAATAATCTCCCAAGAGTGACTCACAGAGATGCAGTCTTTCCCCAGCATCCCTGGAGGTGATGTGGGCACTTTGGGAGGCTGCCCCTTGTGGGCACCTCCTCTCCCAGCCTGTTCCAGTCTGCTTGGCCGTCCCTCGGTGACAAGGCTCTCTGGCCCATGACCACAGGGACTGTGTGGGGCACGCCAGGCACACAGTGCAAATGTCGGGGGCAGAGGGGAAACAGGGGGTCTCACCTGGCCAGCAGACCCATGGCATAGTGCTGGGTGCCAGCAGAGAGCAGCGTGTCCCAGCCACGCTTGCGCTCCATGGCCATCACCTCAGGGTCATACTGCAGACAGAAGAGCAGAGCCTTCATGGTCTGCACTGCAAACCTGTGTGCAGAGCAAAGCCCAGGTCACACTGGGAGCACTGGCGCTGGCCACAAGGGCATGGGAAGGACAGGAGGACCAGGACCTGTTGGGCTTGCTGGGAAGGTGGTGATCCTCCCGGCACGCTCTCCAGAAGTTATCAACTGCCTCTGGCATCTGCTGTGTGGTGATGATGACATGGAAGAGCAGAGCCGTAACCAGAGCGTTGGAAGAATGCATCATGGCCTCATGGCACTGAGGCACCCGGATAATCACCCAGAGCACCAGAGTTGCCTGCAAAAGAAGCAGCCCCAGACAGCGCTCAGTGCCGAGGTGTCCATGGGGCAGGGCCCGAGGGGAGAGGCAGGGGGAGCAGTGGGCCTGGTGCTGCCTGAGCCTGTCCCTAGCCCAGATTTTAGCCCAGCGCCTGAGGCACAGAGAGGATGGATGGAGATCTGCTGGAGAGGCTACTGGGGAGGAAACCAAGGCCAGTTCCAGAAACTCACAGCCAGGGCAAAAACGTCCTTGTTGTCCCCATCAGAGGTGCACATGCTGTGCAGGGGCCAGGCCTCCATCACACACAGCAGAGTTGGCAGCACCTTTTCCACTGTTGGTCCCGATGAGCCTATGGCTCTCCACATCATTGCAGCAGCTCTGTGGGATCAGAGCTCTGTGTCAGGGGTGTCTCAGTCACAGTCCAGTGCCCTGTGCAGCTGTAGGGCCCAGGTGACAGAGCCCCGGTGCCCTGAGGGCCAGGCAGGGAGCGTGGCAGCAGTCTCAGGAGACAGAGGGGCCTGAGGGTCCTGGGCCTGTCTGCCTGTCTGGCAGAGCCCATTGGACAGGCTGTACAGGGCGGTGGGCCCTAAAGGCTGGTGGGCCCTAAAGGCTGTTGAGCCCTGAGCTCTCAAGGCACGTGGGCCTCGTACCTGTCACACGTTGGGGCACAGCGCAGGAGGGTCAGCACCACGTCAGCAGGGTGTTCTCCAGCCAGCCTCAGAATGTCAGTGCGCAGACTGACACCCACAGTGGCACAGGACACGAGACTCTGGTGAATGCTTTTCACCATGGCTGGCACCTGGAAGAGGCGTGACGAGGACTTGGAGTGCTGTCCAAGGGACCAGCTTCCCCCAAGAAGTGCTTCCCTTCCTGTGGAGGGAGCAGAAAACATTCATAAAGAAGAAAGTCTCCCTGCATCCTCAGAACAAGCTCCTTGGAAAACCATAGCTTAAAGATAAGAAATGGCTTGTGAAATGATGAATACAAAAAGGAATCCAGTTCCCGCCCTTGGTAGATCCTTCGATCTCCAGTATTAGTGGCTCATTCTCTTTTAGTATCCGCAGGCCAGCTTTGAATGTAAAATCCCTCAGGGATTGGTTAGAATGTAGAATTCCCTTGATAATTGGTGCAAACTGTAAAACCCCCAAAAGATATAAAAACCCCTGTAAAACAATAACCGTTGGTATATGCTAGATTGGATGCCTTCATAGAATAAACTATGGATTTGTGGCTTTCTACATATCCTGGTTTATTTACCCCGCTGGTCTAAGAGCTCACCGCGAGCCAAATTTCTATCTGGGCAAGGCTCGGGAACGTGCTCTGTCGCTGAGGGCTGCAGAAGCGGTCTCAGAGATCCCAAAGGGAGCCCAAAAACCCAGCCAGCGACACCTTCCCACCACACTCTTCTGGCCTCAAAGACTAAGGAGGCACAGTGGCCGTTCCTTGAGGGAATCACGATCACATGATCCTGGGAGGGCACCAGCCCTGGTCCCAGACTGCTAACCTGCAGCTCAGATGAAACAACACTCTTCTCAACAAAATCGGTGGTGGGAGCATGAATGACAGCGGGAGTGGTGTCAGTATTTGTGATGCCCTGAGTCTCTCCGGTGTCAGCGTTTGTCATGGCCACGTCCTCAGTCACTGCCATGTCAGCCTTTGCCCTGTCATCATTCACTGCTGTGTTGAAGTGGTCTGAGCGCTCAGCCAAATCTGGGCTGACATCGGGCTCTGCCTGGAGCTCGCTCAGCCTGGAGTCAGGCTCGGCTGTGCTCTCTGTTGCTGTGCTGCTGGTCTTTCTACGGCGAAGGGGCACAAACTCGCGGAACATCTGCAGGAGAACAAAGGACAGGGAAGAGAGGCAAGTTCCATGGCATGCTCCAAGCACTATGCTCAGCTGAGCGGTGACAGCAGGCCCAGCCCAGGTGGAGATGGCTGCAGGTACCTTCAGTGTTCTGCGGAAGCGGCCACGGGTGGGTTTCTGCTCTTGTGTCGGCTCCATGGCTGCAGCACCTGGCAAAGAGCGAGCGCAGCCAGAGCTGAGGGGCTGCGGGAGAGGCCGGAGAACACAGCCCAGCCCTGCATTCCCCAGGCAGGGACAGCCCCGGGATGCCCCAGGGGATGCCAGCACGGCCGCTGCAGGGTGTCTGCCCGGCCCCTCTTCTGTCCTGTCCCTGGGCATGTCCACAGTGGGTGGGCTGGACTGAGACGAGATGAGACGGGATGGGATGGGACGGACGGGATGGGACGGGACGGGATGGGGCCAAGCTGGATGCATGCACCAGCCCTGAGACCCAGGTGTGCCACTCACCATCCTGCATTGGCTGGAACGGCTCTGACTCTTCGGGCTCTTGAGGAGCTGGGGCAACTCTAGAGCCTCTCCTTTTTATTGCCCTGAACACTTTGAACAGATTGAGAAATCTGCCCGCCATGCCGGAGTCTGGTCTCGAGGGCACCTTCTAGAGAGATGTTTTGGGAAAGTTACAAGGCAACAAGTTGTGCAGCTGTGCCTTAAAGGCACCTGCGACAGAGAAGCCTCAGGAAGGCTGCAGGACAGCAAGTCCTGCACTTGAGGCCTCCTGCCACAAGGGCAGGAGACTCCTCGTAAATGATTCAGATCACCACACCCCAAGGTATGGCTACTAGTGCACCAGCCACAGGGATCAGAGATACCTCAGGAAAGCTCCAAGTCACCAAGTCCTGCAGTCTTTCCACGAGGTCACCTGCAGGAATAACGCCTCGGAAAAGCTCGGGGTCAGGCACGAACGAGTGTGCTGTGCGGGGGCTCCTCACAGCACCGCTCTGGCGCCTCCTGTCCCGTCGCGTGCTCCGAGCACTCTGGTGTGCCCGTGTCACCACCAGCCCCCATGTCACCACATGTCACAAAGGGTCCTTAGACACGGTTCCATGCCACGGTGACCAGGCTGCACTGCATCACAAAGGGCCCTTGCACACACTGACACCTGCCCTGGGGACACCCTGAGCCCACCCAAAGTGGCCCAGGTTGGAAGGAATCCCTTGGCCCAAATATCTAAGAGAGCCCGACAGGAATGTTAGGAATGGCTCAAATCCTATCCAACGCTGCTCTGCGGGCTCCGGGCATTTAAGAGCCCTCAATTCAGGAAAGCCTTCCTTCCCCAAATTCACTGGCATGGCCAGAGAGTGTGACAGATTTGGACGTTTGCTTCCCATCTCAAAGCAGCAACTCATTTGCCTTCATTTGTCATCCATTGGAGAGTCACTTTACAAAAGAACACTACACAGAGGCGAATAAAGGCCATTCTTTGCTTTGCAAATGGTTTTCAATGAAGAGATGATAATATCCTAATTCTAGGAAGGAATAAAAGCTCACAAGGAGTGGAAGTGCACTCAGTGTTACCAAATTAGCCCAAACAAATGAGAAGATTGCAAAATGGCTAATCCTCCTCCTGGTACAGATAGCTAAGTGGCTCTTAAAGTACAGCTCTCCCCTCTTCTTCCCTGCAGGAAGATCAGGACCACTAACAAAAAATCACAGCTAGTGCTTTGGCCCTCCAGAACCAAAGCTGTGCCAAAGCACAGATGCTGCCTTCAAGCTGACTCCAATTCCAGCCTAGACCTCTCACCTTCCACACAGCTCCTTCTCCAAGACTCCCACCAACACCAACCCACCTAATCAGCCACACACAAGCCCCCAACAGCCCGCCAGGATCCCCAGCTAACCCCATCCCTCCGCAGAGCTTTCCCAGTCTCCAGCAGACCCCTGGTTCCCTGCACGTGCCATGGGATGGCACTCGGGAGGATCTGCTCCAAGGCCTTTCCCAGTAGCCAGCTCAGGCTGCCAGGCCTATGGTTCCTGGATCATCCTTCCCACCAACTCTCCCTGTGCACGGCTGCTCCATTTGCACATTGGTGCTCAGCTCAGAGTTCTGCACTTGAGCAGCACTGCTGAGAAAGAATGGAGAGCGGCCTGGCAAGCTCTTTCTCCAGCTCCCTCTTGACTCTTGGGGGAGGTAGAACATTCCACAGGAAAGCACCTGGTGCCACAAGGAGTGGGTGACATCAGACAGCTGTGAGGGGAAGCCTCAGGACTGCTGTATTCTGAGGGAACACCGTTGGCCTTGACCTGTATGCACCTGCGGAAGCTTAAATCCTCAGCTCCCAGGACCTCTCTTGGCCAGCACCCTGATGTGCACGCAGGACTGCTGCGAGGCACTGCTGGGACCCAGCGGGACAGGAGCTGCTGTCTCGTGTCCACCCAGCACCCCCGACAGAGCCAGGGTCACCCCAAAAGCAGACAAACGATCTGGTGTCGGCAGAGAGGAGCAAGGAGCACTGGGCTGGCTCCTCTCAGGGTATCTCAGCTGGGCCTGGGCCACAACACGCCCCCGTTTTAAGGCCTGCTAATGCCCAGCTGCCAGAAATGCCGACCTTCTTCTCTCCAAGGCGCACAGGAAGAGCCAATGAGCAGGATGCCTTGGGAGGCAAACCTTCCCGGCCTTTGCTGAGGCCAGGGACACACCAAGATCAGCCAAGACTCTGCAGATTGCCTGGCCCGCACAGCCCAGCTCTTTGCTGGCCCTGGCCCGCAGCAGCTTCCACCAAGCGAGAGGCAATTGCATATTGCCAAGAGCCGAAACACAGCAGGCAGGTGAGATGTGAACAGTGTGTGCATCAAGGCCTTTTAATTCACAGCTCTCAAAGAGAGCTTTGGGGCTCGCAGCTGGACAGAGATGCTCCTGCTCACACCTCTGGCCAAAAGGGGGTAACGCAGCGTGCTGCAGGTGCTTGGGTTGGTCTCCACAGCTCCAGGCAGATGCCAAACCTGCTCTTCACAGCCTTCTCCCTTCCCCTGCCCCTGTGCCCAGGGCAGCGGGCCTCAAGGACTCAAAGGACCACAGGGAGCCAAAGGGAATGTTACGAAGGGAGAGGGGAGATGAAACAAGTCTTGCCTCTGCCCAGGCCTCTGGCAGTAGTCATTGGCTTTATTGAGGTGGGCAGCACCCCAAAACCGCTCTTGCTCACAAGTTCTTCATAATGGTTGTTTAAGTCTATTACAAAATGAATTGTTTATTTAATAGACACAATTTTAACAAACAAAAGACTTTAATCTATTTCTTTTGACAAAGGATAAACAAAGAACCACTACTAGGAGATAATATACTTTGCAAAACAAAGGAATGAGGTGGAAGGGAAAACAGGGATTGGCGTGGTCTGAGGGCTAGAGGGAGAGAGCTATGTACAGGCAGGGAGAGGGCTGAAGCCATGCGAGCTTCCCACAGGTTCAGCTGTGCCAATCATCAGCTGTGCCTGGAGCTCCAGTGAGATATGCATGTGGTGTCCTCTTCAGTGTCTCCTGGTGCTGTTCTTGGGACACTGGTTCACTGTGTCGCTCGGATGAACCTGATTCTTCAGCTCTGTTGGCAAACTGGTCTTGAATATTCAGGTTCCCGTGGGATGGACTGGTTTGTTTCCTTGGGGTGTGAATGGCTGGAAGAGAGAAGAGTCACAGTCAGAGCCCGGATCTGTGGGAATCCAAGTAGACCTTCCTGCCAAGGGCGGCCCACTCAGCTCCTGCAATGGCCAGCAGAGAGGAGTTGCCAACGGGATCAGCTGCAAGGTGCAGGCCAAGAATCCCGCCTGTGTCCCAATAAAACACTCGGAGCTCTGCCCACGCCACCCTTCATCCACACAGGGAGCAAAGCCCTCCGCAGCCGGGACAGGGATTGCAACTCCTCGTGCCAGCCCCCGCTGCCAGCCCGCTGCCCTCACTCACCCGCACTGAGCACCTGGAGCTCATTCTTCTACTTCCTCATGCGTGCCCCGGCGATCCCTGGGAACACAGAGCCCGTCACGGCTCTGTCCAGCGGCACAGCTCCCTGCCAGCGGCGCTGCCAGCCCTGTGGCCACACGCCCTCGTGGCCCGGCAGGGCTCAGCCCGGGCCCTTGCCGCATCCTGACGCCCAAGGGCACGGCTGCGACACAGGCCGGCAGCAGCCCCGAGGGCAGCCGGGGCTCCACGGCGCCGGGCCCGGATGCCGCGCTGCCGGGGCCGCAGGCGGGGCTGGGGCCGAGCTGCGGCGGGGCGGGGAGGGGAGGGGAGGGGAGGGGAGGGAGCCCGGGCTCACCCATGAACCTGATGGCCGCTAATTGGACGGACTGCTGTGGGCTCTGCAGGTACGGCAGGGCCTGGCGCAGGTGCTCGGCCGCTCGGCTCCTGTCGTCTGCCAGCTGGAGAGAGCGGCGGGAGGGAAGGGTCGGGCCGGGCTTTGTGCCCCTTTGCCAGGCGCTCCCCGCTTTGGCCGGCCCCGGCCTCCCCTGCCCGCACAGCCCTGAGGCGCGGCCAGCAGCCGCTGGGCCGGGGCTCCGTCGGCGCCCGGCTCGGGCCCACAGGAGCCTGGAGAAGAGCCCGTGCGGCTCCTGCGTGCAGCCCTGGGCAGGGCCACAGCTGCCAAGCGCACACAGTGAGCACCGCGCTCAGGGGGCTTGTCCAGGCTGAGCCTGGCGCTTCCAGGCCCTCCTTACCAGGCACTCGGCAAACATCCACAGCTCTTCTGTCTGCAGCGCCTGTTGGAGATCCGTCTTCTTCAAGAACCCCGCCGCACAAAGCAGCGTTTCTCGAGAGGCCTGGAGAGCAGCAGAGATGTGCAGATGGCACCGCAGCTCAGGGCACAGGAGCCGCGTCCCTGTGCCAAGGCGTGCAGGAGGCTGCAGCCCGGGAGGTGCCAGGACCTGCAGGAGGCAGCCGAGCCCCTTCCAGACATCCACCAGCATCACACAAAACTTTACCTTTGCCAGCTCCTGGTTCTCATCATGGCAGTGGAAGAAGAGTGGGAGCAGGCTCTGGCTCACAATTCTCTCCAGGGCCGTTTTTCCCTTGTCCACTACCAAGTCCATCACCTTGCAGAAGAGGTGAACGGAAAGCTGCTGCACATGACTGCTATCCTGGAGGAAAGAAGGAGGAAAAGACCTCAGAAGCAACTTGTACAGCCCACCTGGGCGAAGGCCCAAACATCAGGAAGGCACAAAGTTTCGGGGCAGCAGCCAGTGCTCATGGCTGGGGGCACAGAGCCTTACATTTTCCAGTAGTGACAGGAGTGGCACAGCCAGCTTTGTAGCAGCAGTGCTAGATATCATGAGGTGTTTTTCCTGGAAGATATTTATGAAGACAGAGAGGGACATGCCAATCACCTCTCTCTGTGCATCACCCAGCAGCTCCAGGAGGCTTCGAGACAGGCTGCGTATACGTTTGGCCTGTGTAGAAGACAAGGCTGTGCTGTGAAGCCAAGAACGGCTACAGTGCCACCACTGCCGTGCTGGCACTGCAACCCCACCCTGCTGCCACAGGGCCCAGAGGCCAAAGGCCTGTCGTGATGAACTCAGGGAGGTGAGGCAGGAGAGCTGGGAGCATCTGCTGCAGCTCCTGAAGCCCAGGCAGCCCGAGGGGCAGCTTTCCCCAGCACAGCTTCAGCCGCTGCCCCCTTCTCACCATCGAGGGATCCTTGCTGAGCACCACAAGGCATCTGAGTGCCAGGCGACGTCTCTCCCTGTACTTGCTCTGCAGGTTCCTTGACATGATCTCCAGGATGCTGTCAGCACATTGAGTGAAATCCAAGCAGTCCAGGACCTGAAAGGCACAGGGCAGTGACAGCGGGCCCGGCCGGCAGGAGCGCGCAAGCACACAGGGCTGGGCTGAGAGATCAGCACAGGGCACGGGCAGTGTCCCAGGCAGCTGTGGTGACGAGAGGACAGAGAGCTGGGAGGGAGCTCTGGCCAAGAGGCTCACCTCCACAGTGAATGCCAGGAAAGGCAGATCCCAGCGTGGCTCCTGTGTGCTGAGCAGCTGGAGTAGGTGGAGTGCGACATGGGTACACAAGGGCATCAAGCCACGACGCATCAACCTAGCAGGGGGAAAAAGGGAGTAAGACCCTGAGGTGGGGGGAGGGTGCAATAATCTCCCAAGAGTGACTCACAGAGATGCAGTCTTTCCCCAGCATCCCTGGAGGTGATGTGGGCACTTTGGGAGGCTGCCCCTTGTGGGCACCTCCTCTCCCAGCCTGTTCCAGTCTGCTTGGCCGTCCCTCGGTGACAAGGCTCTCTGGCCCATGACCACAGGGACTGTGTGGGGCACGCCAGGCACACAGTGCAAATGTCGGGGGCAGAGGGGAAACAGGGGGTCTCACCTGGCCAGCAGACCCATGGCATAGTGCTGGGTGCCAGCAGAGAGCAGCGTGTCCCAGCCACGCTTGCGCTCCATGGCCATCACCTCAGGGTCATACTGCAGACAGAAGAGCAGAGCCTTCATGGTCTGCACTGCAAACCTGTGTGCAGAGCAAAGCCCAGGTCACACTGGGAGCACTGGCGCTGGCCACAAGGGCATGGGAAGGACAGGAGGACCAGGACCTGTTGGGCTTGCTGGGAAGGTGGTGATCCTCCCGGCACGCTCTCCAGAAGTTATCAACTGCCTCTGGCATCTGCTGTGTGGTGATGATGACATGGAAGAGCAGAGCCGTAACCAGAGCGTTGGAAGAATGCATCATGGCCTCATGGCACTGAGGCACCCGGATAATCACCCAGAGCACCAGAGTTGCCTGCAAAAGAAGCAGCCCCAGACAGCGCTCAGTGCCGAGGTGTCCATGGGGCAGGGCCCGAGGGGAGAGGCAGGGGGAGCAGTGGGCCTGGTGCTGCCTGAGCCTGTCCCTAGCCCAGCGCCTGAGGCACAGAGAGGATGGATGGAGATCTGCTGGAGAGGCTACTGGCGAGGAAACCAAGGCCAGTTCCAGAAACTCACAGCCAGGGCAAAAACGTCCTTGTTGTCCCCATCAGAGGTGCACATGCTGTGCAGGGGCCAGGCCTCCATCACACACAGCAGAGTTGGCAGCACCTTTTCCACTGTTGGTCCCGATGAGCCTATGGCTGTCCACATCATTGCAGCAGCTCTGTGGGATCAGAGCTCTGTGTCAGGGGTGTCTCAGTCACAGTCCAGTGCCCTGTGCAGCTGTAGGGCCCAGGTGACAGAGCCCCGGTGCCCTGAGGGCCAGGCAGGGAGCGTGGCAGCAGTCTCAGGAGACAGAGGGGCCTGAGGGTCCTGGGCCTGTCTGCCTGTCTGGCAGAGCCCATTGGACAGGCTGTACAGGGCGGTGGGCCCTAAAGGCTGGTGGGCCCTAAAGGCTGTTGAGCCCTGAGCTCTCAAGGCACGTGGGCCTCGTACCTGTCACACGTTGGGGCACAGCGCAGGAGGGTCAGCACCACGTCAGCAGGGTGTTCTCCAGCCAGCCTCAGAATGTCAGTGCGCAGACTGACACCCACAGTGGCACAGGACACGAGACTCTGGTGAATGCTTTTCACCATGGCTGGCACCTGGAAGAGGCGTGACGAGGACTTGGAGTGCTGTCCAAGGGACCAGCTTCCCCCAAGAAGTGCTTCCCTTCCTGTGGAGGGAGCAGAAAACATTCATAAAGAAGAAAGTCTCCCTGCATCCTCAGAACAAGCTCCTTGGAAAACCATAGCTTAAAGATAAGAAATGGCTTGTGAAATGATGAATACAAAAAGGAATCCAGTTCCCGCCCTTGGTAGATCCTTCGATCTCCAGTATTAGTGGCTCATTCTCTTTTAGTATCCGCAGGCCAGCTTTGAATGTAAAATCCCTCAGGGATTGGTTAGAATGTAGAATTCCCTTGATAATTGGTGCAAACTGTAAAACCCCCAAAAGATATAAAAACCCCTGTAAAACAATAACCGTTGGTATATGCTAGATTGGATGCCTTCATAGAATAAACTATGGATTTGTGGCTTTCTACATATCCTGGTTTATTTACCCCGCTGGTCTAAGAGCTCACCGCGAGCCAAATTTCTATCTGGGCAAGGCTCGGGAACGTGCTCTGTCGCTGAGGGCTGCAGAAGCGGTCTCAGAGATCCCAAAGGGAGCCCAAAAACCCAGCCAGCGACACCTTCCCACCACACTCTTCTGGCCTCAAAGACCAAGGAGGCACAGTGGCCGTTCCTTGAGGGGATGCACGATCACATGATCCTGGGAGGGCACCAGCCCTGGTCCCAGACTGCTAACCTGCAGCTCAGATGAAACAACACTCTTCTCAACAAAATCGGTGGTGGGAGCATGAATGACAGCGGGAGTGGTGTCAGTATTTGTGATGCCCTGAGTCTCTCCGGTGTCAGCGTTTGTCATGGCCACGTCCTCAGTCACTGCCATGTCAGCCTTTGCCCTGTCATCATTCACTGCTGTGTTGAAGTGGTCTGAGCGCTCAGCCAAATCTGGGCTGACATCGGGCTCTGCCTGGAGCTCGCTCAGCCTGGAGTCAGGCTCGGCTGTGCTCTCTGTTGCTGTGCTGCTGGTCTTTCTACGGCGAAGGGGCACAAACTCGCGGAACATCTGCAGGAGAACAAAGGACAGGGAAGAGAGGCAAGTTCCATGGCATGCTCCAAGCACTATGCTCAGCTGAGCGGTGACAGCAGGCCCAGCCCAGGTGGAGATGGCTGCAGGTACCTTCAGTGTTCTGCGGAAGCGGCCACGGGTGGGTTTCTGCTCTTGTGTCGGCTCCATGGCTGCAGCACCTGGCAAAGAGCGAGCGCAGCCAGAGCTGAGGGGCTGCGGGAGAGGCCGGAGAACACAGCCCAGCCCTGCATTCCCCAGGCAGGGACAGCCCCGGGATGCCCCAGGGGATGCCAGCACGGCCGCTGCAGGGTGTCTGCCCGGCCCCTCTTCTGTCCTGTCCCTGGGCATGTCCACAGTGGGTGGGCTGGACTGAGACGAGATGAGACGGGATGGGATGGGACGGACGGGATGGGACGGGACGGGACGGGGCCAAGCTGGATGCATGCACCAGCCCTGAGACCCAGGTGTGCCACTCACCATCCTGCATTGGCTGGAACGGCTCTGACTCTTCGGGCTCTTGAGGAGCTGGGGCAACTCTAGAGCCTCTCCTTTTTATTGCCCTGAACACTTTGAACAGATTGAGAAATCTGCCCGCCATGCCGGAGTCTGGCCTCGAGGGCACCTTCTAGAGAGATGTTTTGGGAAAGTTACAAGGCAACAAGTTGTGCAGCTGTGCCTTAAAGGCACCTGCGACAGAGAAGCCTCAGGAAGGCTGCAGGACAGCAAGTCCTGCACTTGAGGCCTCCTGCCACAAGGGCAGGAGACTCCTCGTAAATGATTCAGATCACCACACCCCAAGGTCTGGCTACTAGTGCACCAGCCACAGGGATCAGAGATACCTCAGGAAAGCTCCAAGTCACCAAGTCCTGCAGTCTTTCCACGAGGTCACCTGCAGGAATAACGCCTCGGAAAAGCTCGGGGTCAGGCACGAACGAGTGTGCTGTGCGGGGGCTCCTCACAGCACCGCTCTGGCGCCTCCTGTCCCGTCGCGTGCTCCGAGCACTCTGGTGTGCCCGTGTCACCACCAGCCCCCATGTCACCACATGTCACAAAGGGTCCTTAGACACGGTTCCATGCCACGGTGACCAGGCTGCACTGCATCACAAAGGGCCCTTGCACACACTGACACCTGCCCTGGGGACACCCTGAGCCCACCCAAAGTGGCCCAGGTTGGAAGGAATCCCTTGGCCCAAATATCTAAGAGAGCCCGACAGGAATGTTAGGAATGGCTCAAATCCTATCCAACGCTGCTCTGCGGGCTCCGGGCATTTAAGAGCCCTCAATTCAGGAAAGCCTTCCTTCCCCAAATTCACTGGCGTGGCCAGAGAGTGTGACAGATTTGGACGTTTGCTTCCCATCTCAAAGCAGCAACTCATTTGCCTTCATTTGTCATCCATTGGAGAGTCACTTTACAAAAGAACACTACACAGAGGCGAATAAAGGCCATTCTTTGCTTTGCAAATGGTTTTCAATGAAGAGATGATAATATCCTAATTCTAGGAAGGAATAAAAGCTCACAAGGAGTGGAAGTGCACTCAGTGTTACCAAATTAGCCCAAACAAATGAGAAGATTGCAAAATGGCTAATCCTCCTCCTGGTACAGATAGCTAAGTGGCTCTTTGTCCTGGGGTACAATGCAAAAATGTGTATTCTATCACCATCTGTTAAAATGTGGGAGGGGTGGTGATCCTTATCTCTGTGGGAGATATCCTCTGCTGATGTGCCATCTGATAAGATGGGGGGATGATCATCGTTATCTATTCACAACCCATCCTTCCTCCAGAAGATATATTCCGTTAATGGGCCATTAAGTCCTATTGTGTGACTGATAAGATTACATCACCCCATTGGGAGATGCCCCAGCTGGGGCAGGAGCCAAGCCTTTCCTACCTAGATAAAATACTGGGGTTTGGGACCCGAGGGCAGACCTTTCAACTGGATCCCAGAGGAAAGTCGGACCTTTTTCCACATCATTGCTGGATCTTCGGAGGAAAACTGCACCTTCTACAGGAGCACCGCTTCAACAGAACCACATCTGTCATCCAGGAGGACTGCAGCCACCATTTATATGGACTGCTACCAACACCCTGACTGACAGGGTGTCAGGTTGTATTTCTGACTGTGTTGGTGGTTGTTTCTTTTATATTATTGCATGTATTTTATTTTTTTCTCTTTTCTCCAATTAAATTGTATTACTGACTTGGAGTCTCGCACTGGTTTTACTTTCAAACCAACACACTCTTAAAGTACAGCTCTCCCCTCCTCTTCCCTGCAGGAAGATCAGGACCCCTAACAAAAAATCACAGCTAGTGCTTTGGCCCTGCTCCATAACCAAAGCTGTGCCAAAGCACAGATGCTGCCTTCAAGCTGACTCCAATTCCAGCCTAGACCTCTCACCTTCCACACAGCTCCTTCTCCAAGACGCCCACCAACACCAACCCACCTAATCAGCCACACACAAGCCCCCAACAGCCCGCCAGGATCCCCAGCTATCCCCATCCCTCCGCAGAGCTTTCCCAGCCTCCAGCAGACCCCTGGTTCCCTGCACGTGCCATGGGATGGCACTCGGGAGGATCTGCTCCAAGGCCTTTCCCGGTAGCAAGCTCAGGCTGCCAGGCCTATGGTTCCTGGATCATCCTTCCCACCAACTCTCCCTGTGCACGGCTGCTCCATTTGCACATTGGTGCTCAGCTCAGAGTTCTGCACTTGAGCAGCACTGCTGAGAAAGGATGGAGAGCGGCCTGGCAAGCTCTTTCTCCAGCTCCCTCTTGACTCTTGGGGGAGGTAGAACATTCCACAGGAAAGCACCTGGTGCTACAAGGAGTGGGTGACATCAGACAGCTGTGAGGGGAAGCCTCAGGACTGCTGTAATTCTGAGGGAACACCGTTGGCCTTGACCTGTATGCACCTGCAGAAGCTTAAATCCTCAGCTCCCAGGACCTCTCTTGGCCAGCACCCTGATGTGCACGCAGGACTGCTGCGAGGCACTGCTGGGACCCAGCGGGACAGGAGCTGCTGTCTCGTGTCCACCCAGCACCCCCGACAGAGCCAGGGTCACCCCAAAAGCAGACAAACGATCTGGTGTCGGCAGAGAGGAGCAAGGAGCACTGGGCTGGCTCCTCTCAGGGTATCTCAGCTGGGCCTGGGCCACAACACGCCCCCGTTTTAAGGCCTGCTAATGCCCAGCTGCCAGAAATGCCGACCTTCTTCTCTCCAAGGCGCACAGGAAGAGCCAATGAGCAGGATGCCTTGGGAGGCAAACCTTCCCGGCCTTTGCTGAGGCCAGGGACACACCAAGATCAGCCAAGACTCTGCAGATTGCCTGGCCCGCACAGCCCAGCTCTTTGCTGGCCCTGGCCCGCAGCAGCTTCCACCAAGCGAGAGGCAATTGCATATTGCCAAGAGCCGAAACACAGCAGGCGGGTGAGATGTGAACAGTGTGCGCATCAAGGCCTTTTAATTCACAGCTCTCAAAGAGAGCTTTGGGGCTCGCAGCTGGACAGAGATGCTCCTGCTCACACCTCTGGCCAAAAGGGGGTAACGCAGCGTGCTGCAGGTGCTTGGGTTGGTCTCCACAGCTCCAGGCAGATGCCAAACCTGCTCTTCACAGCCTTCTCCCTTCCCCTGCCCCTGTGCCCAGGGCAGCGGGCCTCAAGGACTCAAAGGACCACAGGGAGCCAAAGGGAATGTTACGAAGGGAGAGGGGAGATGAAACAAGTCTTGCCTCTGCCCAGGCCTCTGGCAGTAGTGATTGGCTTTATTGAGGTGGGCAGCACCCCAAAACCGCTCTTGCTCACAAGTTCTTCATAATGGTTGTTTAAGTCTATTACAAAATGAATTGTTTATTTAATAGACACAATTTTAACAAACAAAAGACTTTAATCTATTTCTTTTGACAAAGGATAAACAAAGAACCACTAGTAGGAGATAATATACTTTGCAAAACAAAGGAATGAGGTGGAAGGGAAAACAGGGATTGGCGTGGTCTGAGGGCTAGAGGGAGAGAGCTATGTACAGGCAGGGAGAGGGCTGAAGCCATGCGAGCTTCCCACAGGTTCAGCTGTGCCAATCATCAGCTGTGCCTGGAGCTCCAGTGAGATATGCATGTGGTGTCCTCTTCAGTGTCTCCTGGTGCTGTTCTTGGGACACTGGTTCACTGTGTCGCTCAGAGGAACCTAATTCTTCAGCTCTGTTGGCAAACTGGTCTTGAATATTCAGGTTCCAGTGGGATGGACTGGTTTGTTTCCTTGGGGTGTGAATGGCTGGAAGAGAGAAGAGTCACAGTCAGAGCCCGGATCTGTGGGAATCCAAGTAGACCTTCCTGCCAAGGGCAGCCCACTCAGCTCCTGCAATGGCCAGCAGAGAGGAGTTGCCAACGGGATCGGCTGCAAGGTGCAGGCCAAGAATCCCGCCTGTGTCCCAATAAAACACTCGGAGCTCTGCCCACGCCACCCTTCATCCACACAGGGAGCAAAGCCCTCCGCAGCCGGGACAGGGATTGCAACTCCTCGTGCCAGCCCCCGCTGCCAGCCCGCTGCCCTCACTCACCCGCACTGAGCACCTGGAGCTCATTCTTCTATTTCCTCATGCGTGCCCCGGCGATCCCTGGGAACACAGAGCCCGTCACGGCTCTGTCCAGCGGCACAGCTCCCTGCCAGCGGCGCTGCCAGCCCTGTGGCCACACGCCCTCGTGGCCCGGCAGGGCTCAGCCCGGGCCCTTGCCGCATCCTGACGCCCAAGGGCACGGCTGCGACACAGGGCGGCAGCAGCCCCGAGGGCAGCCGGGGCTCCACGGCGCCGGGCCCGGATGCCGCGCTGCCGGGGCCGCAGGCGGGGCTGGGGCCGAGCTGCGGCGGGGCGGGGAGGGGAGGGGAGGGGAGGGGAGGGAGCCCGGGCTCACCCATGAACCTGATGGCCGCTAATTGGACGGACTGCTGTGGGCTCTGCAGGTACGGCAGGGCCTGGCGCAGGTGCTCGGCCGCTCGGCTCCTGTCGTCTGCCAGCTGGAGAGAGCGGCGGGAGGGAAGGGTCGGGCCGGGCTTTGTGCCCCTTTGCCAGGCGCTCCCCGCTTTGGCCGGCCCCGGCCTCCCCTGCCCGCACAGCCCTGAGGCGCGGCCAGCAGCCGCTGGGCCGGGGCTCCGTCGGCGCCCGGCTCGGGCCCACAGGAGCCTGGAGAAGAGCCCGTGCGGCTCCTGCGTGCAGCCCTGGGCAGGGCCACAGCTGCCAAGCGCACACAGTGAGCACCGCGCTCAGGGGGCTTGTCCAGGCTGAGCCTGGCGCTTCCAGGCCCTCCTTACCAGGCACTCGGCAAACATCCACAGCTCTTCTGTCTGCAGCGCCTGTTGGAGATCCGTCTTCTTCAAGAACCCCGCCGCACAAAGCAGCGTTTCTCGAGAGGCCTGGAGAGCAGCAGAGATGTGCAGATGGCACCGCAGCTCAGGGCACAGGAGCCGCGTCCCTGTGCCAAGGCGTGCAGGAGGCTGCAGCCCGGGAGGTGCCAGGACCTGCAGGAGGCAGCCGAGCCCCTTCCAGACATCCACCAGCATCACACAAAACTTTACCTTTGCCAGCTCCTGGTTCTCATCATGGCAGTGGAAGAAGAGTGGGAGCAGGCTCTGGCTCACAATTCTCTCCAGGGCCGTTTTTCCCTTGTCCACTACCAAGTCCATCACCTTGCAGAAGAGGTGAACGGAAAGCTGCTGCACATGACTGCTATCCTGGAGGAAAGAAGGAGGAAAAGACCTCAGAAGCAACTTGTACAGCCCACCTGGGCGAAGGCCCAAACATCAGGAAGGCACAAAGTTTCGGGGCAGCAGCCAGTGCTCATGGCTGGGGGCACAGAGCCTTACATTTTCCAGTAGTGACAGGAGTGGCAGAGCCAGCTTTGTAGCAGCAGTGCTAGATATCATGAGGTGTTTTTCCTGGAAGATATTTATGAAGACAGAGAGGGACATGCCAATCACCTCTCTCTGTGCATCACCCAGCAGCTCCAGGAGGCTTCGAGACAGGCTGCGTATACGTTTGGCCTGTGTAGAAGACAAGGCTGTGCTGTGAAGCCAAGAACGGCTACAGTGCCACCACTGCCGTGCTGGCACTGCAACCCCACCCTGCTGCCACAGGGCCCAGAGGCCAAAGGCCTGTCGTGATGAACTCAGGGAGGTGAGGCAGGAGAGCTGGGAGCATCTGCTGCAGCTCCTGAAGCCCAGGCAGCCCGAGGGGCAGCTTTCCCCAGCACAGCTTCAGCCGCTGCCCCCTTCTCACCATCGAGGGATCCTTGCTGAGCACCACAAGGCATCTGAGTGCCAGGCGACGTCTCTCCCTGTACTTGCTCTGCAGGTTCCTTGACATGATCTCCAGGATGCTGTCAGCACATTGAGTGAAATCCAAGCAGTCCAGGACCTGAAAGGCACAGGGCAGTGACAGCGGGCCCGGCCGGCAGGAGCGCGCAACCACACAGGGCTGGGCTGAGAGATCAGCACAGGGCACGGGCAGTGTCCCAGGCAGCTGTGGTGACGAGAGGACAGAGAGCTGGGAGGGAGCTCTGGCCAAGAGGCTCACCTCCACAGTGAATGCCAGGAAAGGCAGATCCCAGCGTGGCTCCTGTGTGCTGAGCAGCTGGAGTAGGTGGAGTGCGACATGGGTACACAAGGGCATCAAGCCACGACGCATCAACCTAGCAGGGGGAAAAAGGGAGTAAGACCCTGAGGTGGGGGGAGGGTGCAATAATCTCCCAAGAGTGACTCACAGAGATGCAGTCTTTCCCCAGCATCCCTGGAGGTGATGTGGGCACTTTGGGAGGCTGCCCCTTGTGGGCACCTCCTCTCCCAGCCTGTTCCAGTCTGCTTGGCCGTCCCTCGGTGACAAGGCTCTCTGGCCCATGACCACAGGGACTGTGTGGGGCACGCCAGGCACACAGTGCAAATGTCGGGGGCAGAGGGGAAACAGGGGGTCTCACCTGGCCAGCAGACCCATGGCATAGTGCTGGGTGCCAGCAGAGAGCAGCGTGTCCCAGCCACGCTTGCGCTCCATGGCCATCACCTCAGGGTCATACTGCAGACAGAAGAGCAGAGCCTTCATGGTCTGCACTGCAAACCTGTGTGCAGAGCAAAGCCCAGGTCACACTGGGAGCACTGGCGCTGGCCACAAGGGCATGGGAAGGACAGGAGGACCAGGACCTGTTGGGCTTGCTGGGAAGGTGGTGATCCTCCCGGCACGCTCTCCAGAAGTTATCAACTGCCTCTGGCATCTGCTGTGTGGTGATGATGACATGGAAGAGCAGAGCCGTAACCAGAGCGTTGGAAGAATGCATCATGGCCTCATGGCACTGAGGCACCCGGATAATCACCCAGAGCACCAGAGTTGCCTGCAAAAGAAGCAGCCCCAGACAGCGCTCAGTGCCGAGGTGTCCATGGGGCAGGGCCCGAGGGGAGAGGCAGGGGGAGCAGTGGGCCTGGTGCTGCCTGAGCCTGTCCCTAGCCCAGCGCCTGAGGCACAGAGAGGATGGATGGAGATCTGCTGGAGAGGCTACTGGCGAGGAAACCAAGGCCAGTTCCAGAAACTCACAGCCAGGGCAAAAACGTCCTTGTTGTCCCCATCAGAGGTGCACATGCTGTGCAGGGGCCAGGCCTCCATCACACACAGCAGAGTTGGCAGCACCTTCTCCACTGTTGATCCCGATGAGCCTATGGCTGTCCACATCATTGCAGCAGCTCTGTGGGATCAGAGCTCTGTGTCAGGGGTGTCTCAGTCACAGTCCAGTGCCCTGTGCAGCTGTAGGGCCCAGGTGACAGAGCCCCGGTGCCCTGAGGGCCAGGCAGGGAGCGTGGCAGCAGTCTCAGGAGACAGAGGGGCCTGAGGGTCCTGGGCCTGTCTGCCTGTCTGGCAGAGCCCATTGGACAGGCTGTACAGGGCGGTGGGCCCTAAAGGCTGGTGGGCCCTAAAGGCTGTTGAGCCCTGAGCTCTCAAGGCACGTGGGCCTCGTACCTGTCACACGTTGGGGCACAGCGCAGGAGGGTCAGCACCACGTCAGCAGGGTGTTCTCCAGCCAGCCTCAGAATGTCAGTGCGCAGACTGACACCCACAGTGGCACAGGACACGAGACTCTGGTGAATGCTTTTCACCATGGCTGGCACCTGGAAGAGGCGTGACGAGGACTTGGAGTGCTGTCCAAGGGACCAGCTTCCCCCAAGAAGTGCTTCCCTTCCTGTGGAGGGAGCAGAAAACATTCATAAAGAAGAAAGTCTCCCTGCATCCTCAGAACAAACTCCTTGGAAAACCATAGCTTAAAGATAAGAAATGGCTTGTGAAATGATGAATACAAAAAGGAATCCAGTTCCCGCCCTTGGTAGATCCTTCGATCTCCAGTATTAGTGGCTCATTCTCTTTTAGTATCCGCAGGCCAGCTTTGAATGTAAAATCCCTCAGGGATTGGTTAGAATGTAGAATTCCCTTGATAATTGGTGCAAACTGTAAAACTCCCAAAAGCTATAAAAACCCCTGTAAAACAATAACCGTTGGTATATGCTAGATTGGATGCCTTCATAGAATAAACTATGGATTTGTGGCTTTCTACATATCCTGGTTTATTTACCCCGCTGGTCTAAGAGCTCACCGCGAGCCAAATTTCTATCTGGGCAAGGCTCGGGAACGTGCTCTGTCGCTGAGGGCTGCAGAAGCGGTCTCAGAGATCCCAAAGGGAGCCCAAAAACCCAGCCAGCGACACCTTCCCACCACACTCTTCTGGCCTCAAAGACCAAGGAGGCACAGTGGCCGTTCCTTGAGGGGATGCACGATCACATGATCCTGGGAGGGCACCAGCCCTGGCCCCAGACTGCTAACCTGCAGCTCAGATGAAACAACACTCTTCTCAACAAAATCGGTGGTGGGAGCATGAATGACAGCGGGAGTGGTGTCAGTATTTGTGATGCCCTGAGTCTCTCCGGTGTCAGCGTTTGTCATGGCCACGTCCTCCGTCACTGCCATGTCAGCCTTTGCCCTGTCATCATTCACTGCTGTGTTGAAGTGGTCTGAGCACTCAGCCAAATCTGGGCTGACATCGGGCTCTGCCTGGAGCTCGCTCAGCCTGGAGTCAGGCTCGGCTGTGCTCTCTGTTGCTGTGCTGCTGGTCTTTCTACGGCGAAGGGGCACAAACTCGCGGAACATCTGCAGGAGAACAAAGGACAGGGAAGAGAGGCAAGTTCCATGGCATGCTCCAAGCGCTGTGCTGGGCTGAGCAGTGACAGCAGGCCCAGCCCAGGTGGGGATGGCTGCAGGTACCTTCAGTGTTCTGCGGAAGCGGCCACGGGTGGGTTTCTGCTCTTGTGTCGGCTCCATGGCTGCAGCACCTGGCAAAGAGCGAGCGCAGCCAGAGCTGAGGGGCTGCGGGAGAGGCCGGAGAACACAGCCCAGCCCTGCATTCCCCAGGCAGGGACAGCCCCGGGATGCCCCAGGGGATGCCAGCACGGCCGCTGCAGGGTGTCTGCCCGGCCCCTCTTCTGTCCTGTCCCTGGGCATGTCCACAGTGGGTGGGCTGGACTGAGACGAGATGAGACGGGATGGGATGGGACGGACGGGATGGGACGGGACGGGACGGGGCCAAGCTGGATGCATGCACCAGCCCTGAGACCCAGGTGTGCCACTCACCATCCTGCATTGGCTGGAACGGCTCTGACTCTTCGGGCTCTTGAGGAGCTGGGGCAACTCTAGAGCCTCTCCTTTTTATTGCCCTGAACACTTTGAACAGATTGAGAAATCTGCCCGCCATGCCGGAGTCTGGCCTCGAGGGCACCTTCTAGAGAGATGTTTTGGGAAAGTTACAAGGCAACAAGTTGTGCAGCTGTGCCTTAAAGGCACCTGCGACAGAGAAGCCTCAGGAAGGCTGCAGGACAGCAAGTCCTGCACTTGAGGCCTCCTGCCACAAGGGCAGCAGACTCCTCGTAAATGATTCAGATCACCACACCCCAAGGTCTGGCTACTAGTGCACCAGCCACAGGGATCAGAGATACCTCAGGAAAGCTCCAAGTCACCAAGTCCTGCAGTCTTTCCACGAGGTCACCTGCAGGAATAACGCCTCGGAAAAGCTCGGGGTCAGGCACGAACGAGTGTGCTGTGCGGGGGCTCCTCACAGCACCGCTCTGGCGCCTCCTGTCCCGTCGCGTGCTCCGAGCACTCTGGTGTGCCCGTGTCACCACCAGCCCCCATGTCACCACATGTCACAAAGGGTCCTTAGACACGGTTCCATGCCACGGTGACCAGGCTGCACTGCATCACAAAGGGCCCTTGCACACACTGACACCTGCCCTGGGGACACCCTGAGCCCACCCAAAGTGGCCCAGGTTGGAAGGAATCCCTTGGCCCAAATATCTAAGAGAGCCCGACAGGAATGTTAGGAATGGCTCAAATCCTATCCAAGGGCTCCGGGCATTTAAGAGCCCTCAATTCAGGAAAGCCTTCCTTCCCCAAATTCACTGGCATGGCCAGAGAGTGTGACAGATTTGGACGTTTGCTTCCCATCTCAAAGCAGCAACTCATTTGCCTTCATTTGTCATCCATTGGAGAGTCACTTTACAAAAGAACACTACACAGAGGCGAATAAAGGCCATTCTTTGCTTTGCAAATGGTTTTCAATGAAGAGATGATAATATCCTAATTCTAGGAAGGAATAAAAGCTCACAAGGAGTGGAAGTGCACTCAGTGTTAGCAAATTAGCCCAAACAAATGAGAAGATTGCAAAATGGCTAATCCTCCTCCTGGTACAGATAGCTAAGTGGCTCTTTGTCCTGGGGTACAATGCAAAAATGTGTATTCTATCACCATCTGTTAAAATGTGGGAGGGGTGGTGATCCTTATCTCTGTGGGAGATATCCTCTGCTGATGTGCCATCTGATAAGATGGGGGGATGATCATCGTTATCTATTCACAACCCATCCTTCCTCCAGAAGATATATTCCGTTAATGGGCCATTAAGTCCTATTGTGTGACTGATAAGATTACATCACCCCATTGGGAGATGCCCCAGCTGGGGCAGGAGCCAAGCCTTTCCTACCTAGATAAAATACTGGGGTTTGGGACCCGAGGGCAGACCTTTCAACTGGATCCCAGAGGAAAGTCGGACCTTTTTCCACATCATTGCTGGATCTTCGGAGGAAAACTGCACCTTCTACAGGAGCACCGCTTCAACAGAACCACATCTGTCATCCAGGAGGACTGCAGCCACCATTTATATGGACTGCTACCAACACCCTGACTGACAGGGTGTCAGGTTGTATTTCTGACTGTGTTGGTGGTTGTTTCTTTTATATTATTGCATGTATTTTATTTTTTTCTCTTTTCTCCTATTAAATTGTATTACTGACTTGGAGTCTCGCACTGGTTTTACTTTCAAACCAACACACTCTTAAAGTACAGCTCTCCCCTCCTCTTCCCTGCAGGAAGATCAGGACCCCTAACAAAAAATCACAGCTAGTGCTTTGGCCCTGCTCCATAACCAAAGCTGTGCCAAAGCACAGATGCTGCCTTCAAGCTGACTCCAATTCCAGCCTAGACCTCTCACCTTCCACACAGCTCCTTCTCCAAGACGCCCACCAACACCAACCCACCTAATCAGCCACACACAAGCCCCCAACAGCCCGCCAGGATCCCCAGCTATCCCCATCCCTCCGCAGAGCTTTCCCAGCCTCCAGCAGACCCCTGGTTCCCTGCACGTGCCATGGGATGGCACTCGGGAGGATCTGCTCCAAGGCCTTTCCCGGTAGCAAGCTCAGGCTGCCAGGCCTATGGTTCCTGGATCATCCTTCCCACCAACTCTCCCTGTGCACGGCTGCTCCATTTGCACATTGGTGCTCAGCTCAGAGTTCTGCACTTGAGCAGCACTGCTGAGAAAGGATGGAGAGCGGCCTGGCAAGCTCTTTCTCCAGCTCCCTCTTGACTCTTGGGGGAGGTAGAACATTCCACAGGAAAGCACCTGGTGCTACAAGGAGTGGGTGACATCAGACAGCTGTGAGGGGAAGCCTCAGGACTGCTGTAATTCTGAGGGAACACCGTTGGCCTTGACCTGTATGCACCTGCGGAAGCTTAAATCCTCAGCTCCCAGGACCTCTCTTGGCCAGCACCCTGATGTGCACGCAGGACTGCTGCGAGGCACTGCTGGGACCCAGCGGGACAGGAGCTGCTGTCTCGTGTCCACCCAGCACCCCCGACAGAGCCAGGGTCACCCCAAAAGCAGACAAACGATCTGGTGTCGGCAGAGAGGAGCAAGGAGCACTGGGCTGCCTCCTCTCAGGGTATCTCAGCTGGCCCTGGGCCAAAACACGCCCCCGTTTTAAGGCCTGCTAATGCCCAGCTGCCAGAAATGCCGACCTTCTTCTCTCCAAGGCGCACAGGAAGAGCCAATGAGCAGGATGCCTTGGGAGGCAAACCTTCCCGGCCTTTGCTGAGGCCAGGGACACACCAAGATCAGCCAAGACTCTGCAGATTGCCTGGCCCGCACAGCCCAGCTCTTTGCTGGCCCTGGCCCGCAGCAGCTTCCACCAAGCGAGAGGCAATTGCATATTGCCAAGAGCCGAAACACAGCAGGCGGGTGAGATGTGAACAGTGTGCGCATCAAGGCCTTTAAATTCACAGCTCTCAAAGAGAGCTTTGGGGCTCGCAGCTGGACAGAGATGCTCCTGCTCACACCTCTGGCCAAAAGGGGGTAACGCAGCGTGCTGCAGGTGCTTGGGTTGGTCTCCACAGCTCCAGGCAGATGCCAAACCTGCTCTTCACAGCCTTCTCCCTTCCCCTGCCCCTGTGCCCAGGGCAGCGGGCCTCAAGGACTCAAAGGACCACAGGGAGCCAAAGGGAATGTTACGAAGGGAGAGGGGAGATGAAACAAGTCTTGCCTCTGCCCAGGCCTCTGGCAGTAGTCATTGGCTTTATTGAGGTGGGCAGCACCCCAAAACCGCTCTTGCTCACAAGTTCTTCATAATGGTTGTTTAAGTCTATTACAAAATGAATTGTTTATTTAATAGACACAATTTTAACAAACAAAAGACTTTAATCTATTTCTTTTGACAAAGGATAAACAAAGAACCACTAGTAGGAGATAATATACTTTGCAAAGCAAAGGAATGAGGTGGAAGGGAAAACAGGGATTGGCGTGGTCTGAGGGCTAGAGGGAGAGAGCTATGTACAGGCAGGGAGAGGGCTGAAGCCATGCGAGCTTCCCACAGGTTCAGCTGTGCCAATCATCAGCTGTGCCTGGAGCTCCAGTGAGATATGCATGTGGTGTCCTCTTCAGTGTCTCCTGGTGCTGTTCTTGGGACACTGGTTCACTGTGTCGCTCAGAGGAACCTAATTCTTCAGCTCTGTTGGCAAACTGGTCTTGAATATTCAGGTTCCAGTGGGATGGACTGGTTTGTTTCCTTGGGGTGTGAATGGCTGGAAGAGAGAAGAGTCACAGTCAGAGCCCGGATCTGTGGGAATCCAAGTAGACCTTCCTGCCAAGGGCAGCCCACTCAGCTCCTGCAATGGCCAGCAGAGAGGAGTTGCCAACGGGATCGGCTGCAAGGTGCAGGCCAAGAATCCCGCCTGTGTCCCAATAAAACACTCGGAGCTCTGCCCACGCCACCCTTCATCCACACAGGGAGCAAAGCCCTCCGCAGCCGGGACAGGGATTGCAACTCCTCGTGCCAGCCCCCGCTGCCAGCCCGCTGCCCTCACTCACCCGCACTGAGCACCTGGAGCTCATTCTTCTATTTCCTCATGCGTGCCCCGGCGATCCCTGGGAACACAGAGCCCGTCACGGCTCTGTCCAGCGGCACAGCTCCCTGCCAGCGGCGCTGCCAGCCCTGTGGCCACACGCCCTCGTGGCCCGGCAGGGCTCAGCCCGGGCCCTTGCCGCATCCTGACGCCCAAGGGCACGGCTGCGACACAGGGCGGCAGCAGCCCCGAGGGCAGCCGGGGCTCCACGGCGCCGGGCCCGGATGCCGCGCTGCCGGGGCCGCAGGCGGGGCTGGGACCGAGCTGCGGCGGGGCGGGGAGGGGAGGGGAGGGGAGGGGAGGGGAGGGGAGGGGAGGGGAGGGGAGGGAGCCCGGGCTCACCCATGAACCTGATGGCCGCTAATTGGACGGACTGCTGTGGGCTCTGCAGGTACGGCAGGGCCTGGCGCAGGTGCTCGGCCGCTCGGCTCCTGTCGTCTGCCAGCTGGAGAGAGCGGCGGGAGGGAAGGGTCGGGCCGGGCTTTGTGCCCCTTTGCCAGGCGCTCCCCGCTTTGGCCGGCCCCGGCCTCCCCTGCCCGCACAGCCCTGAGGCGCGGCCAGCAGCCGCTGGGCCGGGGCTCCGTCGGCGCCCGGCTCGGGCCCACAGGAGCCTGGAGAAGAGCCCGTGCGGCTCCTGCGTGCAGCCCTGGGCAGGGCCACAGCTGCCAAGCGCACACAGTGAGCACCGCGCTCAGGGGGCTTGTCCAGGCTGAGCCTGGCGCTTCCAGGCCCTCCTTACCAGGCACTCGGCAAACATCCACAGCTCTTCTGTCTGCAGCGCCTGTTGGAGATCCGTCTTCTTCAAGAACCCCGCCGCACAAAGCAGCGTTTCTCGAGAGGCCTGGAGAGCAGCAGAGATGTGCAGATGGCACCGCAGCTCAGGGCACAGGAGCCGCGTCCCTGTGCCAAGGCGTGCAGGAGGCTGCAGCCCGGGAGGTGCCAGGACCTGCAGGAGGCAGCCGAGCCCCTTCCAGACATCCACCAGCATCACACAAAACTTTACCTTTGCCAGCTCCTGGTTCTCATCATGGCAGTGGAAGAAGAGTGGGAGCAGGCTCTGGCTCACAATTCTCTCCAGGGCCGTTTTTCCCTTGTCCACTACCAAGTCCATCACCTTGCAGAAGAGGTGAACGGAAAGCTGCTGCACATGACTGCTATCCTGGAGGAAAGAAGGAGGAAAAGACCTCAGAAGCAACTTGTACAGCCCACCTGGGCGAAGGCCCAAACATCAGGAAGGCACAAAGTTTCGGGGCAGCAGCCAGTGCTCATGGCTGGGGGCACAGAGCCTTACATTTTCCAGTAGTGACAGGAGTGGCAGAGCCAGCTTTGTAGCAGCAGTGCTAGATATCATGAGGTGTTTTTCCTGGAAGATATTTATGAAGACAGAGAGGGACATGCCAATCACCTCTCTCTGTGCATCACCCAGCAGCTCCAGGAGGCTTCGAGACAGGCTGCGTATACGTTTGGCCTGTGTAGAAGACAAGGCTGTGCTGTGAAGCCAAGAACGGCTACAGTGCCACCACTGCCGTGCTGGCACTGCAACCCCACCCTGCTGCCACAGGGCCCAGAGGCCAAAGGCCTGTCGTGATGAACTCAGGGAGGTGAGGCAGGAGAGCTGGGAGCATCTGCTGCAGCTCCTGAAGCCCAGGCAGCCCGAGGGGCAGCTTTCCCCAGCACAGCTTCAGCCGCTGCCCCCTTCTCACCATCGAGGGATCCTTGCTGAGCACCACAAGGCATCTGAGTGCCAGGCGACGTCTCTCCCTGTACTTGCTCTGCAGGTTCCTTGACATGATCTCCAGGATGCTGTCAGCACATTGAGTGAAATCCAAGCAGTCCAGGACCTGAAAGGCACAGGGCAGTGACAGCGGGCCCGGCCGGCAGGAGCGCGCAACCACACAGGGCTGGGCTGAGAGATCAGCACAGGGCACGGGCAGTGTCCCAGGCAGCTGTGGTGACGAGAGGACAGAGAGCTGGGAGGGAGCTCTGGCCAAGAGGCTCACCTCCACAGTGAATGCCAGGAAAGGCAGATCCCAGCGTGGCTCCTGTGTGCTGAGCAGCTGGAGTAGGTGGAGTGCGACATGGGTACACAAGGGCATCAAGCCACGACGCATCAACCTAGCAGGGGGAAAAAGGGAGTAAGACCCTGAGGTGGGGGGAGGGTGCAATAATCTCCCAAGAGTGACTCACAGAGATGCAGTCTTTCCCCAGCATCCCTGGAGGTGATGTGGGCACTTTGGGAGGCTGCCCCTTGTGGGCACCTCCTCTCCCAGCCTGTTCCAGTCTGCTTGGCCGTCCCTCGGTGACAAGGCTCTCTGGCCCATGACCACAGGGACTGTGTGGGGCACGCCAGGCACACAGTGCAAATGTCGGGGGCAGAGGGGAAACAGGGGGTCTCACCTGGCCAGCAGACCCATGGCATAGTGCTGGGTGCCAGCAGAGAGCAGCGTGTCCCAGCCACGCTTGCGCTCCATGGCCATCACCTCAGGGTCATACTGCAGACAGAAGAGCAGAGCCTTCATGGTCTGCACTGCAAACCTGTGTGCAGAGCAAAGCCCAGGTCACACTGGGAGCACTGGCGCTGGCCACAAGGGCATGGGAAGGACAGGAGGACCAGGACCTGTTGGGCTTGCTGGGAAGGTGGTGATCCTCCCGGCACGCTCTCCAGAAGTTATCAACTGCCTCTGGCATCTGCTGTGTGGTGATGATGACATGGAAGAGCAGAGCCGTAACCAGAGCGTTGGAAGAATGCATCATGGCCTCATGGCACTGAGGCACCCGGATAATCACCCAGAGCACCAGAGTTGCCTGCAAAAGAAGCAGCCCCAGACAGCGCTCAGTGCCGAGGTGTCCATGGGGCAGGGCCCGAGGGGAGAGGCAGGGGGAGCAGTGGGCCTGGTGCTGCCTGAGCCTGTCCCTAGCCCAGCGCCTGAGGCACAGAGAGGATGGATGGAGATCTGCTGGAGAGGCTACTGGGGAGGAAACCAAGGCCAGTTCCAGAAACTCACAGCCAGGGCAAAAACGTCCTTGTTGTCCCCATCAGAGGTGCACATGCTGTGCAGGGGCCAGGCCTCCATCACACACAGCAGAGTTGGCAGCACCTTCTCCACTGTTGATCCCGATGAGCCTATGGCTCTCCACATCATTGCAGCAGCTCTGTGGGATCAGAGCTCTGTGTCAGGGGTGTCTCAGTCACAGTCCAGTGCCCTGTGCAGCTGTAGGGCCCAGGTGACAGAGCCCCGGTGCCCTGAGGGCCAGGCAGGGAGCGTGGCAGCAGTCTCAGGAGACAGAGGGGCCTGAGGGTCCTGAGCCTGTCTGCCTGTCTGGCAGAGCCCATTGGACAGGCTGTACAGGGCGGTGGGCCCTAAAGGCTGGTGGGCCCTAAAGGCTGTTGAGCCCTGAGCTCTCAAGGCACGTGGGCCTCGTACCTGTCACACGTTGGGGCACAGCGCAGGAGGGTCAGCACCACGTCAGCAGGGTGTTCTCCAGCCAGCCTCAGAATGTCAGTGCACAGACTGACACCCACAGTGGCACAGGACACGAGACTCTGGTGAATGCTTTTCACCATGGCTGGCACCTGGAAGAGGCGTGACGAGGACTTGGAGTGCTGTCCAAGGGACCAGCTTCCCCCAAGAAGTGCTTCCCTTCCTGTGGAGGGAGCAGAAAACATTCATAAAGAAGAAAGTCTCCCTGCATCCTCAGAACAAACTCCTTGGAAAACCATAGCTTAAAGATAAGAAATGGCTTGTGAAATGATGAATACAAAAAGGAATCCAGTTCCCGCCCTTGGTAGATCCTTCGATCTCCAGTATTAGTGGCTCATTCTCTTTTAGTATCCGCAGGCCAGCTTTGAATGTAAAATCCCTCAGGGATTGGTTAGAATGTAGAATTCCCTTGATAATTGGTGCAAACTGTAAAACTCCCAAAAGCTATAAAAACCCCTGTAAAACAATAACCGTTGGTATATGCTAGATTGGATGCCTTCATAGAATAAACTATGGATTTGTGGCTTTCTACATATCCTGGTTTATTTACCCCGCTGGTCTAAGAGCTCACCGCGAGCCAAATTTCTATCTGGGCAAGGCTCGGGAACGTGCTCTGTCGCTGAGGGCTGCAGAAGCGGTCTCAGAGATCCCAAAGGGAGCCCAAAAACCCAGCCAGCGACACCTTCCCACCACACTCTTCTGGCCTCAAAGACCAAGGAGGCACAGTGGCCGTTCCTTGAGGGGATGCACGATCACATGATCCTGGGAGGGCACCAGCCCTGGCCCCAGACTGCTAACCTGCAGCTCAGATGAAACAACACTCTTCTCAACAAAATCGGTGGTGGGAGCATGAATGACAGCGGGAGTGGTGTCAGTATTTGTGATGCCCTGAGTCTCTCCGGTGTCAGCGTTTGTCATGGCCACGTCCTCCGTCACTGCCATGTCAGCCTTTGCCCTGTCATCATTCACTGCTGTGTTGAAGTGGTCTGAGCACTCAGCCAAATCTGGGCTGACATCGGGCTCTGCCTGGAGCTCGCTCAGCCTGGAGTCAGGCTCGGCTGTGCTCTCTGTTGCTGTGCTGCTGGTCTTTCTACGGCGAAGGGGCACAAACTCGCGGAACATCTGCAGGAGAACAAAGGACAGGGAAGAGAGGCAAGTTCCATGGCATGCTCCAAGCGCTGTGCTGGGCTGAGCAGTGACAGCAGGCCCAGCCCAGGTGGGGATGGCTGCAGGTACCTTCAGTGTTCTGCGGAAGCGGCCACGGGTGGGTTTCTGCTCTTGTGTCGGCTCCATGGCTGCAGCACCTGGCAAAGAGCGAGCGCAGCCAGAGCTGAGGGGCTGCGGGAGAGGCCGGAGAACACAGCCCAGCCCTGCATTCCCCAGGCAGGGACAGCCCCGGGATGCCCCAGGGGATGCCAGCACGGCCGCTGCAGGGTGTCTGCCCGGCCCCTCTTCTGTCCTGTCCCTGGGCATGTCCACAGTGGGTGGGCTGGACTGAGACGAGATGAGACGGGATGGGATGGGACGGACGGGATGGGACGGGACGGGACGGGGCCAAGCTGGATGCATGCACCAGCCCTGAGACCCAGGTGTGCCACTCACCATCCTGCATTGGCTGGAACGGCTCTGACTCTTCGGGCTCTTGAGGAGCTGGGGCAACTCTAGAGCCTCTCCTTTTTATTGCCCTGAACACTTTGAACAGATTGAGAAATCTGCCCGCCATGCCGGAGTCTGGCCTCGAGGGCACCTTCTAGAGAGATGCTTTGGGAAAGTTACAAGGCAACAAGTTGTGCAGCTGTGCCTTAAAGGCACCTGCGACAGAGAAGCCTCAGGAAGGCTGCAGGACAGCAAGTCCTGCACTTGAGGCCTCCTGCCACAAGGGCAGCAGACTCCTCGTAAATGATTCAGATCACCACACCCCAAGGTCTGGCTACTAGTGCACCAGCCACAGGGATCAGAGATACCTCAGGAAAGCTCCAAGTCACCAAGTCCTGCAGTCTTTCCACGAGGTCACCTGCAGGAATAACGCCTCGGAAAAGCTCGGGGTCAGGCACGAACGAGTGTGCTGTGCGGGGGCTCCTCACAGCACCGCTCTGGCGCCTCCTGTCCCGTCGCGTGCTCCGAGCACTCTGGTGTGCCCGTGTCACCACCAGCCCCCATGTCACCACATGTCACAAAGGGTCCTTAGACACGGTTCCATGCCACGGTGACCAGGCTGCACTGCATCACAAAGGGCCCTTGCACACACTGACACCTGCCCTGGGGACACCCTGAGCCCACCCAAAGTGGCCCAGGTTGGAAGGAATCCCTTGGCCCAAATATCTAAGAGAGCCCGACAGGAATGTTAGGAATGGCTCAAATCCTATCCAAGGGCTCCGGGCATTTAAGAGCCCTCAATTCAGGAAAGCCTTCCTTCCCCAAATTCACTGGCATGGCCAGAGAGTGTGACAGATTTGGACGTTTGCTTCCCATCTCAAAGCAGCAACTCATTTGCCTTCATTTGTCATCCATTGGAGAGTCACTTTACAAAAGAACACTACACAGAGGCGAATAAAGGCCATTCTTTGCTTTGCAAATGGTTTTCAATGAAGAGATGATAATATCCTAATTCTAGGAAGGAATAAAAGCTCACAAGGAGTGGAAGTGCACTCAGTGTTAGCAAATTAGCCCAAACAAATGAGAAGATTGCAAAATGGCTAATCCTCCTCCTGGTACAGATAGCTAAGTGGCTCTTTGTCCTGGGGTACAATGCAAAAATGTGTATTCTATCACCATCTGTTAAAATGTGGGAGGGGTGGTGATCCTTATCTCTGTGGGAGATATCCTCTGCTGATGTGCCATCTGATAAGATGGGGGGATGATCATCGTTATCTATTCACAACCCATCCTTCCTCCAGAAGATATATTCCGTTAATGGGCCATTAAGTCCTATTGTGTGACTGATAAGATTACATCACCCCATTGGGAGATGCCCCAGCTGGGGCAGGAGCCAAGCCTTTCCTACCTAGATAAAATACTGGGGTTTGGGACCCGAGGGCAGACCTTTCAACTGGATCCCAGAGGAAAGTCGGACCTTTTTCCACATCATTGCTGGATCTTCGGAGGAAAACTGCACCTTCTACAGGAGCACCGCTTCAACAGAACCACATCTGTCATCCAGGAGGACTGCAGCCACCATTTATATGGACTGCTACCAACACCCTGACTGACAGGGTGTCAGGTTGTATTTCTGACTGTGTTGGTGGTTGTTTCTTTTATATTATTGCATGTATTTTATTTTTTTCTCTTTTCTCCTATTAAATTGTATTACTGACTTGGAGTCTCGCACTGGTTTTACTTTCAAACCAACACACTCTTAAAGTACAGCTCTCCCCTCCTCTTCCCTGCAGGAAGATCAGGACCCCTAACAAAAAATCACAGCTAGTGCTTTGGCCCTGCTCCATAACCAAAGCTGTGCCAAAGCACAGATGCTGCCTTCAAGCTGACTCCAATTCCAGCCTAGACCTCTCACCTTCCACACAGCTCCTTCTCCAAGACGCCCACCAACACCAACCCACCTAATCAGCCACACACAAGCCCCCAACAGCCCGCCAGGATCCCCAGCTATCCCCATCCCTCCGCAGAGCTTTCCCAGCCTCCAGCAGACCCCTGGTTCCCTGCACGTGCCATGGGATGGCACTCGGGAGGATCTGCTCCAAGGCCTTTCCCGGTAGCAAGCTCAGGCTGCCAGGCCTATGGTTCCTGGATCATCCTTCCCACCAACTCTCCCTGTGCACGGCTGCTCCATTTGCACATTGGTGCTCAGCTCAGAGTTCTGCACTTGAGCAGCACTGCTGAGAAAGGATGGAGAGCGGCCTGGCAAGCTCTTTCTCCAGCTCCCTCTTGACTCTTGGGGGAGGTAGAACATTCCACAGGAAAGCACCTGGTGCTACAAGGAGTGGGTGACATCAGACAGCTGTGAGGGGAAGCCTCAGGACTGCTGTAATTCTGAGGGAACACCGTTGGCCTTGACCTGTATGCACCTGCGGAAGCTTAAATCCTCAGCTCCCAGGACCTCTCTTGGCCAGCACCCTGATGTGCACGCAGGACTGCTGCGAGGCACTGCTGGGACCCAGCGGGACAGGAGCTGCTGTCTCGTGTCCACCCAGCACCCCCGACAGAGCCAGGGTCACCCCAAAAGCAGACAAACGATCTGGTGTCGGCAGAGAGGAGCAAGGAGCACTGGGCTGCCTCCTCTCAGGGTATCTCAGCTGGCCCTGGGCCAAAACACGCCCCCGTTTTAAGGCCTGCTAATGCCCAGCTGCCAGAAATGCCGACCTTCTTCTCTCCAAGGCGCACAGGAAGAGCCAATGAGCAGGATGCCTTGGGAGGCAAACCTTCCCGGCCTTTGCTGAGGCCAGGGACACACCAAGATCAGCCAAGACTCTGCAGATTGCCTGGCCCGCACAGCCCAGCTCTTTGCTGGCCCTGGCCCGCAGCAGCTTCCACCAAGCGAGAGGCAATTGCATATTG
Source organism: Sturnus vulgaris (assembly GCF_052056855.1). Lineage (NCBI taxonomy): Eukaryota > Metazoa > Chordata > Aves > Passeriformes > Sturnidae > Sturnus > Sturnus vulgaris. The sequence continues at coordinate 5,144,143 of NC_142249.1, forward strand.
CCAAGAGCCGAAACACAGCAGGCGGGTGAGATGTGAACAGTGTGCGCATCAAGGCCTTTAAATTCACAGCTCTCAAAGAGAGCTTTGGGGCTCGCAGCTGGACAGAGATGCTCCTGCTCACACCTCTGGCCAAAAGGGGGTAACGCAGCGTGCTGCAGGTGCTTGGGTTGGTCTCCACAGCTCCAGGCAGATGCCAAACCTGCTCTTCACAGCCTTCTCCCTTCCCCTGCCCCTGTGCCCAGGGCAGCGGGCCTCAAGGACTCAAAGGACCACAGGGAGCCAAAGGGAATGTTACGAAGGGAGAGGGGAGATGAAACAAGTCTTGCCTCTGCCCAGGCCTCTGGCAGTAGTCATTGGCTTTATTGAGGTGGGCAGCACCCCAAAACCGCTCTTGCTCACAAGTTCTTCATAATGGTTGTTTAAGTCTATTACAAAATGAATTGTTTATTTAATAGACACAATTTTAACAAACAAAAGACTTTAATCTATTTCTTTTGACAAAGGATAAACAAAGAACCACTAGTAGGAGATAATATACTTTGCAAAGCAAAGGAATGAGGTGGAAGGGAAAACAGGGATTGGCGTGGTCTGAGGGCTAGAGGGAGAGAGCTATGTACAGGCAGGGAGAGGGCTGAAGCCATGCGAGCTTCCCACAGGTTCAGCTGTGCCAATCATCAGCTGTGCCTGGAGCTCCAGTGAGATATGCATGTGGTGTCCTCTTCAGTGTCTCCTGGTGCTGTTCTTGGGACACTGGTTCACTGTGTCGCTCAGAGGAACCTAATTCTTCAGCTCTGTTGGCAAACTGGTCTTGAATATTCAGGTTCCAGTGGGATGGACTGGTTTGTTTCCTTGGGGTGTGAATGGCTGGAAGAGAGAAGAGTCACAGTCAGAGCCCGGATCTGTGGGAATCCAAGTAGACCTTCCTGCCAAGGGCAGCCCACTCAGCTCCTGCAATGGCCAGCAGAGAGGAGTTGCCAACGGGATCGGCTGCAAGGTGCAGGCCAAGAATCCCGCCTGTGTCCCAATAAAACACTCGGAGCTCTGCCCACGCCACCCTTCATCCACACAGGGAGCAAAGCCCTCCGCAGCCGGGACAGGGATTGCAACTCCTCGTGCCAGCCCCCGCTGCCAGCCCGCTGCCCTCACTCACCCGCACTGAGCACCTGGAGCTCATTCTTCTATTTCCTCATGCGTGCCCCGGCGATCCCTGGGAACACAGAGCCCGTCACGGCTCTGTCCAGCGGCACAGCTCCCTGCCAGCGGCGCTGCCAGCCCTGTGGCCACACGCCCTCGTGGCCCGGCAGGGCTCAGCCCGGGCCCTTGCCGCATCCTGACGCCCAAGGGCACGGCTGCGACACAGGGCGGCAGCAGCCCCGAGGGCAGCCGGGGCTCCACGGCGCCGGGCCCGGATGCCGCGCTGCCGGGGCCGCAGGCGGGGCTGGGACCGAGCTGCGGCGGGGCGGGGAGGGGAGGGGAGGGGAGGGGAGGGGAGGGGAGGGGAGGGGAGGGGAGGGGAGGGGAGGGAGCCCGGGCTCACCCATGAACCTGATGGCCGCTAATTGGACGGACTGCTGTGGGCTCTGCAGGTACGGCAGGGCCTGGCGCAGGTGCTCGGCCGCTCGGCTCCTGTCGTCTGCCAGCTGGAGAGAGCGGCGGGAGGGAAGGGTCGGGCCGGGCTTTGTGCCCCTTTGCCAGGCGCTCCCCGCTTTGGCCGGCCCCGGCCTCCCCTGCCCGCACAGCCCTGAGGCGCGGCCAGCAGCCGCTGGGCCGGGGCTCCGTCGGCGCCCGGCTCGGGCCCACAGGAGCCTGGAGAAGAGCCCGTGCGGCTCCTGCGTGCAGCCCTGGGCAGGGCCACAGCTGCCAAGCGCACACAGTGAGCACCGCGCTCAGGGGGCTTGTCCAGGCTGAGCCTGGCGCTTCCAGGCCCTCCTTACCAGGCACTCGGCAAACATCCACAGCTCTTCTGTCTGCAGCGCCTGTTGGAGATCCGTCTTCTTCAAGAACCCCGCCGCACAAAGCAGCGTTTCTCGAGAGGCCTGGAGAGCAGCAGAGATGTGCAGATGGCACCGCAGCTCAGGGCACAGGAGCCGCGTCCCTGTGCCAAGGCGTGCAGGAGGCTGCAGCCCGGGAGGTGCCAGGACCTGCAGGAGGCAGCCGAGCCCCTTCCAGACATCCACCAGCATCACACAAAACTTTACCTTTGCCAGCTCCTGGTTCTCATCATGGCAGTGGAAGAAGAGTGGGAGCAGGCTCTGGCTCACAATTCTCTCCAGGGCCGTTTTTCCCTTGTCCACTACCAAGTCCATCACCTTGCAGAAGAGGTGAACGGAAAGCTGCTGCACATGACTGCTATCCTGGAGGAAAGAAGGAGGAAAAGACCTCAGAAGCAACTTGTACAGCCCACCTGGGCGAAGGCCCAAACATCAGGAAGGCACAAAGTTTCGGGGCAGCAGCCAGTGCTCATGGCTGGGGGCACAGAGCCTTACATTTTCCAGTAGTGACAGGAGTGGCAGAGCCAGCTTTGTAGCAGCAGTGCTAGATATCATGAGGTGTTTTTCCTGGAAGATATTTATGAAGACAGAGAGGGACATGCCAATCACCTCTCTCTGTGCATCACCCAGCAGCTCCAGGAGGCTTCGAGACAGGCTGCGTATACGTTTGGCCTGTGTAGAAGACAAGGCTGTGCTGTGAAGCCAAGAACGGCTACAGTGCCACCACTGCCGTGCTGGCACTGCAACCCCACCCTGCTGCCACAGGGCCCAGAGGCCAAAGGCCTGTCGTGATGAACTCAGGGAGGTGAGGCAGGAGAGCTGGGAGCATCTGCTGCAGCTCCTGAAGCCCAGGCAGCCCGAGGGGCAGCTTTCCCCAGCACAGCTTCAGCCGCTGCCCCCTTCTCACCATCGAGGGATCCTTGCTGAGCACCACAAGGCATCTGAGTGCCAGGCGACGTCTCTCCCTGTACTTGCTCTGCAGGTTCCTTGACATGATCTCCAGGATGCTGTCAGCACATTGAGTGAAATCCAAGCAGTCCAGGACCTGAAAGGCACAGGGCAGTGACAGCGGACCCGGCCGGCAGGAGCGCGCAACCACACAGGGCTGGGCTGAGAGATCAGCACAGGGCACGGGCAGTGTCCCAGGCAGCTGTGGTGACGAGAGGACAGAGAGCTGGGAGGGAGCTCTGGCCAAGAGGCTCACCTCCACAGTGAATGCCAGGAAAGGCAGATCCCAGCGTGGCTCCTGTGTGCTGAGCAGCTGGAGTAGGTGGAGTGCGACATGGGTACACAAGGGCATCAAGCCACGACGCATCAACCTAGCAGGGGGAAAAAGGGAGTAAGACCCTGAGGTGGGGGGAGGGTGCAATAATCTCCCAAGAGTGACTCACAGAGATGCAGTCTTTCCCCAGCATCCCTGGAGGTGATGTGGGCACTTTGGGAGGCTGCCCCTTGTGGGCACCTCCTCTCCCAGCCTGTTCCAGTCTGCTTGGCCGTCCCTCGGTGACAAGGCTCTCTGGCCCATGACCACAGGGACTGTGTGGGGCACGCCAGGCACACAGTGCAAATGTCGGGGGCAGAGGGGAAACAGGGGGTCTCACCTGGCCAGCAGACCCATGGCATAGTGCTGGGTGCCAGCAGAGAGCAGCGTGTCCCAGCCACGCTTGCGCTCCATGGCCATCACCTCAGGGTCATACTGCAGACAGAAGAGCAGAGCCTTCATGGTCTGCACTGCAAACCTGTGTGCAGAGCAAAGCCCAGGTCACACTGGGAGCACTGGCGCTGGCCACAAGGGCATGGGAAGGACAGGAGGACCAGGACCTGTTGGGCTTGCTGGGAAGGTGGTGATCCTCCCGGCACGCTCTCCAGAAGTTATCAACTGCCTCTGGCATCTGCTGTGTGGTGATGATGACATGGAAGAGCAGAGCCGTAACCAGAGCGTTGGAAGAATGCATCATGGCCTCATGGCACTGAGGCACCCGGATAATCACCCAGAGCACCAGAGTTGCCTGCAAAAGAAGCAGCCCCAGACAGCGCTCAGTGCCGAGGTGTCCATGGGGCAGGGCCCGAGGGGAGAGGCAGGGGGAGCAGTGGGCCTGGTGCTGCCTGAGCCTGTCCCTAGCCCAGCGCCTGAGGCACAGAGAGGATGGATGGAGATCTGCTGGAGAGGCTACTGGCGAGGAAACCAAGGCCAGTTCCAGAAACTCACAGCCAGGGCAAAAACGTCCTTGTTGTCCCCATCAGAGGTGCACATGCTGTGCAGGGGCCAGGCCTCCATCACACACAGCAGAGTTGGCAGCACCTTCTCCACTGTTGATCCCGATGAGCCTATGGCTCTCCACATCATTGCAGCAGCTCTGTGGGATCAGAGCTCTGTGTCAGGGGTGTCTCAGTCACAGTCCAGTGCCCTGTGCAGCTGTAGGGCCCAGGTGACAGAGCCCCGGTGCCCTGAGGGCCAGGCAGGGAGCGTGGCAGCAGTCTCAGGAGACAGAGGGGCCTGAGGGTCCTGGGCCTGTCTGCCTGTCTGGCAGAGCCCATTGGACAGGCTGTACAGGGCGGTGGGCCCTAAAGGCTGGTGGGCCCTAAAGGCTGTTGAGCCCTGAGCTCTCAAGGCACGTGGGCCTCGTACCTGTCACACGTTGGGGCACAGCGCAGGAGGGTCAGCACCACGTCAGCAGGGTGTTCTCCAGCCAGCCTCAGAATGTCAGTGCGCAGACTGACACCCACAGTGGCACAGGACACGAGACTCTGGTGAATGCTTTTCACCATGGCTGGCACCTGGAAGAGGCGTGACGAGGACTTGGAGTGCTGTCCAAGGGACCAGCTTCCCCCAAGAAGTGCTTCCCTTCCTGTGGAGGGAGCAGAAAACATTCATAAAGAAGAAAGTCTCCCTGCATCCTCAGAACAAACTCCTTGGAAAACCATAGCTTAAAGATAAGAAATGGCTTGTGAAATGATGAATACAAAAAGGAATCCAGTTCCCGCCCTTGGTAGATCCTTCGATCTCCAGTATTAGTGGCTCATTCTCTTTTAGTATCCGCAGGCCAGCTTTGAATGTAAAATCCCTCAGGGATTGGTTAGAATGTAGAATTCCCTTGATAATTGGTGCAAACTGTAAAACTCCCAAAAGCTATAAAAACCCCTGTAAAACAATAACCGTTGGTATATGCTAGATTGGATGCCTTCATAGAATAAACTATGGATTTGTGGCTTTCTACATATCCTGGTTTATTTACCCCGCTGGTCTAAGAGCTCACCGCGAGCCAAATTTCTATCTGGGCAAGGCTCGGGAACGTGCTCTGTCGCTGAGGGCTGCAGAAGCGGTCTCAGAGATCCCAAAGGGAGCCCAAAAACCCAGCCAGCGACACCTTCCCACCACACTCTTCTGGCCTCAAAGACCAAGGAGGCACAGTGGCCGTTCCTTGAGGGGATGCACGATCACATGATCCTGGGAGGGCACCAGCCCTGGCCCCAGACTGCTAACCTGCAGCTCAGATGAAACAACACTCTTCTCAACAAAATCGGTGGTGGGAGCATGAATGACAGCGGGAGTGGTGTCAGTATTTGTGATGCCCTGAGTCTCTCCGGTGTCAGCGTTTGTCATGGCCACGTCCTCCGTCACTGCCATGTCAGCCTTTGCCCTGTCATCATTCACTGCTGTGTTGAAGTGGTCTGAGCACTCAGCCAAATCTGGGCTGACATCGGGCTCTGCCTGGAGCTCGCTCAGCCTGGAGTCAGGCTCGGCTGTGCTCTCTGTTGCTGTGCTGCTGGTCTTTCTACGGCGAAGGGGCACAAACTCGCGGAACATCTGCAGGAGAACAAAGGACAGGGAAGAGAGGCAAGTTCCATGGCATGCTCCAAGCGCTGTGCTGGGCTGAGCAGTGACAGCAGGCCCAGCCCAGGTGGGGATGGCTGCAGGTACCTTCAGTGTTCTGCGGAAGCGGCCACGGGTGGGTTTCTGCTCTTGTGTCGGCTCCATGGCTGCAGCACCTGGCAAAGAGCGAGCGCAGCCAGAGCTGAGGGGCTGCGGGAGAGGCCGGAGAACACAGCCCAGCCCTGCATTCCCCAGGCAGGGACAGCCCCGGGATGCCCCAGGGGATGCCAGCACGGCCGCTGCAGGGTGTCTGCCCGGCCCCTCTTCTGTCCTGTCCCTGGGCATGTCCACAGTGGGTGGGCTGGACTGAGACGAGATGAGACGGGATGGGATGGGACGGACGGGATGGGACGGGACGGGACGGGGCCAAGCTGGATGCATGCACCAGCCCTGAGACCCAGGTGTGCCACTCACCATCCTGCATTGGCTGGAACGGCTCTGACTCTTCGGGCTCTTGAGGAGCTGGGGCAACTCTAGAGCCTCTCCTTTTTATTGCCCTGAACACTTTGAACAGATTGAGAAATCTGCCCGCCATGCCGGAGTCTGGCCTCGAGGGCACCTTCTAGAGAGATGCTTTGGGAAAGTTACAAGGCAACAAGTTGTGCAGCTGTGCCTTAAAGGCACCTGCGACAGAGAAGCCTCAGGAAGGCTGCAGGACAGCAAGTCCTGCACTTGAGGCCTCCTGCCACAAGGGCAGCAGACTCCTCGTAAATGATTCAGATCACCACACCCCAAGGTCTGGCTACTAGTGCACCAGCCACAGGGATCAGAGATACCTCAGGAAAGCTCCAAGTCACCAAGTCCTGCAGTCTTTCCACGAGGTCACCTGCAGGAATAACGCCTCGGAAAAGCTCGGGGTCAGGCACGAACGAGTGTGCTGTGCGGGGGCTCCTCACAGCACCGCTCTGGCGCCTCCTGTCCCGTCGCGTGCTCCGAGCACTCTGGTGTGCCCGTGTCACCACCAGCCCCCATGTCACCACATGTCACAAAGGGTCCTTAGACACGGTTCCATGCCACGGTGACCAGGCTGCACTGCATCACAAAGGGCCCTTGCACACACTGACACCTGCCCTGGGGACACCCTGAGCCCACCCAAAGTGGCCCAGGTTGGAAGGAATCCCTTGGCCCAAATATCTAAGAGAGCCCGACAGGAATGTTAGGAATGGCTCAAATCCTATCCAAGGGCTCCGGGCATTTAAGAGCCCTCAATTCAGGAAAGCCTTCCTTCCCCAAATTCACTGGCATGGCCAGAGAGTGTGACAGATTTGGACGTTTGCTTCCCATCTCAAAGCAGCAACTCATTTGCCTTCATTTGTCATCCATTGGAGAGTCACTTTACAAAAGAACACTACACAGAGGCGAATAAAGGCCATTCTTTGCTTTGCAAATGGTTTTCAATGAAGAGATGATAATATCCTAATTCTAGGAAGGAATAAAAGCTCACAAGGAGTGGAAGTGCACTCAGTGTTAGCAAATTAGCCCAAACAAATGAGAAGATTGCAAAATGGCTAATCCTCCTCCTGGTACAGATAGCTAAGTGGCTCTTTGTCCTGGGGTACAATGCAAAAATGTGTATTCTATCACCATCTGTTAAAATGTGGGAGGGGTGGTGATCCTTATCTCTGTGGGAGATATCCTCTGCTGATGTGCCATCTGATAAGATGGGGGGATGATCATCGTTATCTATTCACAACCCATCCTTCCTCCAGAAGATATATTCCGTTAATGGGCCATTAAGTCCTATTGTGTGACTGATAAGATTACATCACCCCATTGGGAGATGCCCCAGCTGGGGCAGGAGCCAAGCCTTTCCTACCTAGATAAAATACTGGGGTTTGGGACCCGAGGGCAGACCTTTCAACTGGATCCCAGAGGAAAGTCGGACCTTTTTCCACATCATTGCTGGATCTTCGGAGGAAAACTGCACCTTCTACAGGAGCACCGCTTCAACAGAACCACATCTGTCATCCAGGAGGACTGCAGCCACCATTTATATGGACTGCTACCAACACCCTGACTGACAGGGTGTCAGGTTGTATTTCTGACTGTGTTGGTGGTTGTTTCTTTTATATTATTGCATGTATTTTATTTTTTTCTCTTTTCTCCTATTAAATTGTATTACTGACTTGGAGTCTCGCACTGGTTTTACTTTCAAACCAACACACTCTTAAAGTACAGCTCTCCCCTCCTCTTCCCTGCAGGAAGATCAGGACCCCTAACAAAAAATCACAGCTAGTGCTTTGGCCCTGCTCCATAACCAAAGCTGTGCCAAAGCACAGATGCTGCCTTCAAGCTGACTCCAATTCCAGCCTAGACCTCTCACCTTCCACACAGCTCCTTCTCCAAGACGCCCACCAACACCAACCCACCTAATCAGCCACACACAAGCCCCCAACAGCCCGCCAGGATCCCCAGCTATCCCCATCCCTCCGCAGAGCTTTCCCAGCCTCCAGCAGACCCCTGGTTCCCTGCACGTGCCATGGGATGGCACTCGGGAGGATCTGCTCCAAGGCCTTTCCCGGTAGCAAGCTCAGGCTGCCAGGCCTATGGTTCCTGGATCATCCTTCCCACCAACTCTCCCTGTGCACGGCTGCTCCATTTGCACATTGGTGCTCAGCTCAGAGTTCTGCACTTGAGCAGCACTGCTGAGAAAGGATGGAGAGCGGCCTGGCAAGCTCTTTCTCCAGCTCCCTCTTGACTCTTGGGGGAGGTAGAACATTCCACAGGAAAGCACCTGGTGCTACAAGGAGTGGGTGACATCAGACAGCTGTGAGGGGAAGCCTCAGGACTGCTGTAATTCTGAGGGAACACCGTTGGCCTTGACCTGTATGCACCTGCGGAAGCTTAAATCCTCAGCTCCCAGGACCTCTCTTGGCCAGCACCCTGATGTGCACGCAGGACTGCTGCGAGGCACTGCTGGGACCCAGCGGGACAGGAGCTGCTGTCTCGTGTCCACCCAGCACCCCCGACAGAGCCAGGGTCACCCCAAAAGCAGACAAACGATCTGGTGTCGGCAGAGAGGAGCAAGGAGCACTGGGCTGCCTCCTCTCAGGGTATCTCAGCTGGCCCTGGGCCAAAACACGCCCCCGTTTTAAGGCCTGCTAATGCCCAGCTGCCAGAAATGCCGACCTTCTTCTCTCCAAGGCGCACAGGAAGAGCCAATGAGCAGGATGCCTTGGGAGGCAAACCTTCCCGGCCTTTGCTGAGGCCAGGGACACACCAAGATCAGCCAAGACTCTGCAGATTGCCTGGCCCGCACAGCCCAGCTCTTTGCTGGCCCTGGCCCGCAGCAGCTTCCACCAAGCGAGAGGCAATTGCATATTGCCAAGAGCCGAAACACAGCAGGCGGGTGAGATGTGAACAGTGTGTGCATCAAGGCCTTTTAATTCACAGCTCTCAAAGAGAGCTTTGGGGCTCGCAGCTGGACAGAGATGCTCCTGCTCACACCTCTGGCCAAAAGGGGGTAACACAGCGTGCTGCAGGTGCTTGGGTTGGTCTCCACAGCTCCAGGCAGATGCCAAACCTGCTCTTCACAGCCTTCTCCCTTCCCCTGCCCCTGTGCCCAGGGCAGCGGGCCTCAAGGACTCAAAGGACCACAGGGAGCCAAAGGGAATGTTACGAAGGGAGAGGGGAGATGAAACAAGTCTTGCCTCTGCCCAGGCCTCTGGCAGTAGTCATTGGCTTTATTGAGGTGGGCAGCACCCCAAAACCGCTCTTGCTCACAAGTTCTTCATAATGGTTGTTTAAGTCTATTACAAAATGAATTGTTTATTTAATAGACACAATTTTAACAAACAAAAGACTTTAATCTATTTCTTTTGACAAAGGATAAACAAAGAACCACTAGTAGGAGATAATATACTTTGCAAAGCAAAGGAATGAGGTGGAAGGGAAAACAGGGATTGGCGTGGTCTGAGGGCTAGAGGGAGAGAGCTATGTACAGGCAGGGAGAGGGCTGAAGCCATGCGAGCTTCCCACAGGTTCAGCTGTGCCAATCATCAGCTGTGCCTGGAGCTCCAGTGAGATATGCATGTGGTGTCCTCTTCAGTGTCTCCTGGTGCTGTTCTTGGGACACTGGTTCACTGTGTCGCTCAGAGGAACCTAATTCTTCAGCTCTGTTGGCAAACTGGTCTTGAATATTCAGGTTCCAGTGGGATGGACTGGTTTGTTTCCTTGGGGTGTGAATGGCTGGAAGAGAGAAGAGTCACAGTCAGAGCCCGGATCTGTGGGAATCCAAGTAGACCTTCCTGCCAAGGGCAGCCCACTCAGCTCCTGCAATGGCCAGCAGAGAGGAGTTGCCAACGGGATCGGCTGCAAGGTGCAGGCCAAGAATCCCGCCTGTGTCCCAATAAAACACTCGGAGCTCTGCCCACGCCACCCTTCATCCACACAGGGAGCAAAGCCCTCCGCAGCCGGGACAGGGATTGCAACTCCTCGTGCCAGCCCCCGCTGCCAGCCCGCTGCCCTCACTCACCCGCACTGAGCACCTGGAGCTCATTCTTCTATTTCCTCATGCGTGCCCCGGCGATCCCTGGGAACACAGAGCCCGTCACGGCTCTGTCCAGCGGCACAGCTCCCTGCCAGCGGCGCTGCCAGCCCTGTGGCCACACGCCCTCGTGGCCCGGCAGGGCTCAGCCCGGGCCCTTGCCGCATCCTGACGCCCAAGGGCACGGCTGCGACACAGGGCGGCAGCAGCCCCGAGGGCAGCCGGGGCTCCACGGCGCCGGGCCCGGATGCCGCGCTGCCGGGGCCGCAGGCGGGGCTGGGGCCGAGCTGCGGCGGGGCGGGGAGGGGAGGGGAGGGGAGGGGAGGGAGCCCGGGCTCACCCATGAACCTGATGGCCGCTAATTGGACGGACTGCTGTGGGCTCTGCAGGTACGGCAGGGCCTGGCGCAGGTGCTCGGCCGCTCGGCTCCTGTCGTCTGCCAGCTGGAGAGAGCGGCGGGAGGGAAGGGTCGGGCCGGGCTTTGTGCCCCTTTGCCAGGCGCTCCCCGCTTTGGCCGGCCCCGGCCTCCCCTGCCCGCACAGCCCTGAGGCGCGGCCAGCAGCCGCTGGGCCGGGGCTCCGTCGGCGCCCGGCTCGGGCCCACAGGAGCCTGGAGAAGAGCCCGTGCGGCTCCTGCGTGCAGCCCTGGGCAGGGCCACAGCTGCCAAGCGCACACAGTGAGCACCGCGCTCAGGGGGCTTGTCCAGGCTGAGCCTGGCGCTTCCAGGCCCTCCTTACCAGGCACTCGGCAAACATCCACAGCTCTTCTGTCTGCAGCGCCTGTTGGAGATCCGTCTTCTTCAAGAACCCCGCCGCACAAAGCAGCGTTTCTCGAGAGGCCTGGAGAGCAGCAGAGATGTGCAGATGGCACCGCAGCTCAGGGCACAGGAGCCGCGTCCCTGTGCCAAGGCGTGCAGGAGGCTGCAGCCCGGGAGGTGCCAGGACCTGCAGGAGGCAGCCGAGCCCCTTCCAGACATCCACCAGCATCACACAAAACTTTACCTTTGCCAGCTCCTGGTTCTCATCATGGCAGTGGAAGAAGAGTGGGAGCAGGCTCTGGCTCACAATTCTCTCCAGGGCCGTTTTTCCCTTGTCCACTACCAAGTCCATCACCTTGCAGAAGAGGTGAACGGAAAGCTGCTGCACATGACTGCTATCCTGGAGGAAAGAAGGAGGAAAAGACCTCAGAAGCAACTTGTACAGCCCACCTGGGCGAAGGCCCAAACATCAGGAAGGCACAAAGTTTCGGGGCAGCAGCCAGTGCTCATGGCTGGGGGCACAGAGCCTTACATTTTCCAGTAGTGACAGGAGTGGCAGAGCCAGCTTTGTAGCAGCAGTGCTAGATATCATGAGGTGTTTTTCCTGGAAGATATTTATGAAGACAGAGAGGGACATGCCAATCACCTCTCTCTGTGCATCACCCAGCAGCTCCAGGAGGCTTCGAGACAGGCTGCGTATACGTTTGGCCTGTGTAGAAGACAAGGCTGTGCTGTGAAGCCAAGAACGGCTACAGTGCCACCACTGCCGTGCTGGCACTGCAACCCCACCCTGCTGCCACAGGGCCCAGAGGCCAAAGGCCTGTCGTGATGAACTCAGGGAGGTGAGGCAGGAGAGCTGGGAGCATCTGCTGCAGCTCCTGAAGCCCAGGCAGCCCGAGGGGCAGCTTTCCCCAGCACAGCTTCAGCCGCTGCCCCCTTCTCACCATCGAGGGATCCTTGCTGAGCACCACAAGGCATCTGAGTGCCAGGCGACGTCTCTCCCTGTACTTGCTCTGCAGGTTCCTTGACATGATCTCCAGGATGCTGTCAGCACATTGAGTGAAATCCAAGCAGTCCAGGACCTGAAAGGCACAGGGCAGTGACAGCGGGCCCGGCCGGCAGGAGCGCGCAACCACACAGGGCTGGGCTGAGAGATCAGCACAGGGCACGGGCAGTGTCCCAGGCAGCTGTGGTGACGAGAGGACAGAGAGCTGGGAGGGAGCTCTGGCCAAGAGGCTCACCTCCACAGTGAATGCCAGGAAAGGCAGATCCCAGCGTGGCTCCTGTGTGCTGAGCAGCTGGAGTAGGTGGAGTGCGACATGGGTACACAAGGGCATCAAGCCACGACGCATCAACCTAGCAGGGGGAAAAAGGGAGTAAGACCCTGAGGTGGGGGGAGGGTGCAATAATCTCCCAAGAGTGACTCACAGAGATGCAGTCTTTCCCCAGCATCCCTGGAGGTGATGTGGGCACTTTGGGAGGCTGCCCCTTGTGGGCACCTCCTCTCCCAGCCTGTTCCAGTCTGCTTGGCCGTCCCTCGGTGACAAGGCTCTCTGGCCCATGACCACAGGGACTGTGTGGGGCACGCCAGGCACACAGTGCAAATGTCGGGGGCAGAGGGGAAACAGGGGGTCTCACCTGGCCAGCAGACCCATGGCATAGTGCTGGGTGCCAGCAGAGAGCAGCGTGTCCCAGCCACGCTTGCGCTCCATGGCCATCACCTCAGGGTCATACTGCAGACAGAAGAGCAGAGCCTTCATGGTCTGCACTGCAAACCTGTGTGCAGAGCAAAGCCCAGGTCACACTGGGAGCACTGGCGCTGGCCACAAGGGCATGGGAAGGACAGGAGGACCAGGACCTGTTGGGCTTGCTGGGAAGGTGGTGATCCTCCCGGCACGCTCTCCAGAAGTTATCAACGGCCTCTGGCATCTGCTGTGTGGTGATGATGACATGGAAGAGCAGAGCCGTAACCAGAGCGTTGGAAGAATGCATCATGGCCTCATGGCACTGAGGCACCCGGATAATCACCCAGAGCACCAGAGTTGCCTGCAAAAGAAGCAGCCCCAGACAGCGCTCAGTGCCGAGGTGTCCATGGGGCAGGGCCCGAGGGGAGAGGCAGGGGGAGCAGTGGGCCTGGTGCTGCCTGAGCCTGTCCCTAGCCCAGCGCCTGAGGCACAGAGAGGATGGATGGAGATCTGCTGGAGAGGCTACTGGCGAGGAAACCAAGGCCAGTTCCAGAAACTCACAGCCAGGGCAAAAACGTCCTTGTTGTCCCCATCAGAGGTGCACATGCTGTGCAGGGGCCAGGCCTCCATCACACACAGCAGAGTTGGCAGCACCTTCTCCACTGTTGATCCCGATGAGCCTATGGCTCTCCACATCATTGCAGCAGCTCTGTGGGATCAGAGCTCTGTGTCAGGGGTGTCTCAGTCACAGTCCAGTGCCCTGTGCAGCTGTAGGGCCCAGGTGACAGAGCCCCGGTGCCCTGAGGGCCAGGCAGGGAGCGTGGCAGCAGTCTCAGGAGACAGAGGGGCCTGAGGGTCCTGGGCCTGTCTGCCTGTCTGGCAGAGCCCATTGGACAGGCTGTACAGGGCGGTGGGCCCTAAAGGCTGGTGGGCCCTAAAGGCTGTTGAGCCCTGAGCTCTCAAGGCACGTGGGCCTCGTACCTGTCACACGTTGGGGCACAGCGCAGGAGGGTCAGCACCACGTCAGCAGGGTGTTCTCCAGCCAGCCTCAGAATGTCAGTGCACAGACTGACACCCACAGTGGCACAGGACACGAGACTCTGGTGAATGCTTTTCACCATGGCTGGCACCTGGAAGAGGCGTGACGAGGACTTGGAGTGCTGTCCAAGGGACCAGCTTCCCCCAAGAAGTGCTTCCCTTCCTGTGGAGGGAGCAGAAAACATTCATAAAGAAGAAAGTCTCCCTGCATCCTCAGAACAAACTCCTTGGAAAACCATAGCTTAAAGATAAGAAATGGCTTGTGAAATGATGAATACAAAAAGGAATCCAGTTCCCGCCCTTGGTAGATCCTTCGATCTCCAGTATTAGTGGCTCATTCTCTTTTAGTATCCGCAGGCCAGCTTTGAATGTAAAATCCCTCAGGGATTGGTTAGAATGTAGAATTCCCTTGATAATTGGTGCAAACTGTAAAACTCCCAAAAGCTATAAAAACCCCTGTAAAACAATAACCGTTGGTATATGCTAGATTGGATGCCTTCATAGAATAAACTATGGATTTGTGGCTTTCTACATATCCTGGTTTATTTACCCCGCTGGTCTAAGAGCTCACCGCGAGCCAAATTTCTATCTGGGCAAGGCTCGGGAACGTGCTCTGTCGCTGAGGGCTGCAGAAGCGGTCTCAGAGATCCCAAAGGGAGCCCAAAAACCCAGCCAGCGACACCTTCCCACCACACTCTTCTGGCCTCAAAGACCAAGGAGGCACAGTGGCCGTTCCTTGAGGGGATGCACGATCACATGATCCTGGGAGGGCACCAGCCCTGGCCCCAGACTGCTAACCTGCAGCTCAGATGAAACAACACTCTTCTCAACAAAATCGGTGGTGGGAGCATGAATGACAGCGGGAGTGGTGTCAGTATTTGTGATGCCCTGAGTCTCTCCGGTGTCAGCGTTTGTCATGGCCACGTCCTCCGTCACTGCCATGTCAGCCTTTGCCCTGTCATCATTCACTGCTGTGTTGAAGTGGTCTGAGCACTCAGCCAAATCTGGGCTGACATCGGGCTCTGCCTGGAGCTCGCTCAGCCTGGAGTCAGGCTCGGCTGTGCTCTCTGTTGCTGTGCTGCTGGTCTTTCTACGGCGAAGGGGCACAAACTCGCGGAACATCTGCAGGAGAACAAAGGACAGGGAAGAGAGGCAAGTTCCATGGCATGCTCCAAGCGCTGTGCTGGGCTGAGCAGTGACAGCAGGCCCAGCCCAGGTGGGGATGGCTGCAGGTACCTTCAGTGTTCTGCGGAAGCGGCCACGGGTGGGTTTCTGCTCTTGTGTCGGCTCCATGGCTGCAGCACCTGGCAAAGAGCGAGCGCAGCCAGAGCTGAGGGGCTGC
This sequence comes from Sturnus vulgaris, assembly GCF_052056855.1. NCBI lineage: Eukaryota > Metazoa > Chordata > Aves > Passeriformes > Sturnidae > Sturnus > Sturnus vulgaris. The sequence goes on from NC_142249.1 coordinate 5,159,316, forward strand.
GGGAGAGGCCGGAGAACACAGCCCAGCCCTGCATTCCCCAGGCAGGGACAGCCCCGGGATGCCCCAGGGGATGCCAGCACGGCCGCTGCAGGGTGTCTGCCCGGCCCCTCTTCTGTCCTGTCCCTGGGCATGTCCACAGTGGGTGGGCTGGACTGAGACGAGATGAGACGGGATGGGATGGGACGGACGGGATGGGACGGGACGGGACGGGGCCAAGCTGGATGCATGCACCAGCCCTGAGACCCAGGTGTGCCACTCACCATCCTGCATTGGCTGGAACGGCTCTGACTCTTCGGGCTCTTGAGGAGCTGGGGCAACTCTAGAGCCTCTCCTTTTTATTGCCCTGAACACTTTGAACAGATTGAGAAATCTGCCCGCCATGCCGGAGTCTGGCCTCGAGGGCACCTTCTAGAGAGATGCTTTGGGAAAGTTACAAGGCAACAAGTTGTGCAGCTGTGCCTTAAAGGCACCTGCGACAGAGAAGCCTCAGGAAGGCTGCAGGACAGCAAGTCCTGCACTTGAGGCCTCCTGCCACAAGGGCAGCAGACTCCTCGTAAATGATTCAGATCACCACACCCCAAGGTCTGGCTACTAGTGCACCAGCCACAGGGATCAGAGATACCTCAGGAAAGCTCCAAGTCACCAAGTCCTGCAGTCTTTCCACGAGGTCACCTGCAGGAATAACGCCTCGGAAAAGCTCGGGGTCAGGCACGAACGAGTGTGCTGTGCGGGGGCTCCTCACAGCACCGCTCTGGCGCCTCCTGTCCCGTCGCGTGCTCCGAGCACTCTGGTGTGCCCGTGTCACCACCAGCCCCCATGTCACCACATGTCACAAAGGGTCCTTAGACACGGTTCCATGCCACGGTGACCAGGCTGCACTGCATCACAAAGGGCCCTTGCACACACTGACACCTGCCCTGGGGACACCCTGAGCCCACCCAAAGTGGCCCAGGTTGGAAGGAATCCCTTGGCCCAAATATCTAAGAGAGCCCGACAGGAATGTTAGGAATGGCTCAAATCCTATCCAAGGGCTCCGGGCATTTAAGAGCCCTCAATTCAGGAAAGCCTTCCTTCCCCAAATTCACTGGCATGGCCAGAGAGTGTGACAGATTTGGACGTTTGCTTCCCATCTCAAAGCAGCAACTCATTTGCCTTCATTTGTCATCCATTGGAGAGTCACTTTACAAAAGAACACTACACAGAGGCGAATAAAGGCCATTCTTTGCTTTGCAAATGGTTTTCAATGAAGAGATGATAATATCCTAATTCTAGGAAGGAATAAAAGCTCACAAGGAGTGGAAGTGCACTCAGTGTTAGCAAATTAGCCCAAACAAATGAGAAGATTGCAAAATGGCTAATCCTCCTCCTGGTACAGATAGCTAAGTGGCTCTTTGTCCTGGGGTACAATGCAAAAATGTGTATTCTATCACCATCTGTTAAAATGTGGGAGGGGTGGTGATCCTTATCTCTGTGGGAGATATCCTCTGCTGATGTGCCATCTGATAAGATGGGGGGATGATCATCGTTATCTATTCACAACCCATCCTTCCTCCAGAAGATATATTCCGTTAATGGGCCATTAAGTCCTATTGTGTGACTGATAAGATTACATCACCCCATTGGGAGATGCCCCAGCTGGGGCAGGAGCCAAGCCTTTCCTACCTAGATAAAATACTGGGGTTTGGGACCCGAGGGCAGACCTTTCAACTGGATCCCAGAGGAAAGTCGGACCTTTTTCCACATCATTGCTGGATCTTCGGAGGAAAACTGCACCTTCTACAGGAGCACCGCTTCAACAGAACCACATCTGTCATCCAGGAGGACTGCAGCCACCATTTATATGGACTGCTACCAACACCCTGACTGACAGGGTGTCAGGTTGTATTTCTGACTGTGTTGGTGGTTGTTTCTTTTATATTATTGCATGTATTTTATTTTTTTCTCTTTTCTCCTATTAAATTGTATTACTGACTTGGAGTCTCGCACTGGTTTTACTTTCAAACCAACACACTCTTAAAGTACAGCTCTCCCCTCCTCTTCCCTGCAGGAAGATCAGGACCCCTAACAAAAAATCACAGCTAGTGCTTTGGCCCTGCTCCATAACCAAAGCTGTGCCAAAGCACAGATGCTGCCTTCAAGCTGACTCCAATTCCAGCCTAGACCTCTCACCTTCCACACAGCTCCTTCTCCAAGACGCCCACCAACACCAACCCCCCTAATCAGCCGCACACAAGCCCCCAACAGCCCGCCAGGATCCCCAGCTATCCCCATCCCTCCGCAGAGCTTTCCCAGCCTCCAGCAGACCCCTGGTTCCCTGCACGTGCCATGGGATGGCACTCGGGAGGATCTGCTCCAAGGCCTTTCCCGGTAGCAAGCTCAGGCTGCCAGGCCTATGGTTCCTGGATCATCCTTCCCACCAACTCTCCCTGTGCACGGCTGCTCCATTTGCACATTGGTGCTCAGCTCAGAGTTCTGCACTTGAGCAGCACTGCTGAGAAAGGATGGAGAGCGGCCTGGCAAGCTCTTTCTCCAGCTCCCTCTTGACTCTTGGGGGAGGTAGAACATTCCACAGGAAAGCACCTGGTGCTACAAGGAGTGGGTGACATCAGACAGCTGTGAGGGGAAGCCTCAGGACTGCTGTAATTCTGAGGGAACACCGTTGGCCTTGACCTGTATGCACCTGCAGAAGCTTAAATCCTCAGCTCCCAGGACCTCTCTTGGCCAGCACCCTGATGTGCACGCAGGACTGCTGCGAGGCACTGCTGGGACCCAGCGGGACAGGAGCTGCTGTCTCGTGTCCACCCAGCACCCCCGACAGAGCCAGGGTCACCCCAAAAGCAGACAAACGATCTGGTGTCGGCAGAGAGGAGCAAGGAGCACTGGGCTGCCTCCTCTCAGGGTATCTCAGCTGGCCCTGGGCCAAAACACGCCCCCGTTTTAAGGCCTGCTAATGCCCAGCTGCCAGAAATGCCGACCTTCTTCTCTCCAAGGCGCACAGGAAGAGCCAATGAGCAGGATGCCTTGGGAGGCAAACCTTCCCGGCCTTTGCTGAGGCCAGGGACACACCAAGATCAGCCAAGACTCTGCAGATTGCCTGGCCCGCACAGCCCAGCTCTTTGCTGGCCCTGGCCCGCAGCAGCTTCCACCAAGCGAGAGGCAATTGCATATTGCCAAGAGCCGAAACACAGCAGGCGGGTGAGATGTGAACAGTGTGCGCATCAAGGCCTTTAAATTCACAGCTCTCAAAGAGAGCTTTGGGGCTCGCAGCTGGACAGAGATGCTCCTGCTCACACCTCTGGCCAAAAGGGGGTAACGCAGCGTGCTGCAGGTGCTTGGGTTGGTCTCCACAGCTCCAGGCAGATGCCAAACCTGCTCTTCACAGCCTTCTCCCTTCCCCTGCCCCTGTGCCCAGGGCAGCGGGCCTCAAGGACTCAAAGGACCACAGGGAGCCAAAGGGAATGTTACGAAGGGAGAGGGGAGATGAAACAAGTCTTGCCTCTGCCCAGGCCTCTGGCAGTAGTCATTGGCTTTATTGAGGTGGGCAGCACCCCAAAACCGCTCTTGCTCACAAGTTCTTCATAATGGTTGTTTAAGTCTATTACAAAATGAATTGTTTATTTAATAGACACAATTTTAACAAACAAAAGACTTTAATCTATTTCTTTTGACAAAGGATAAACAAAGAACCACTAGTAGGAGATAATATACTTTGCAAAGCAAAGGAATGAGGTGGAAGGGAAAACAGGGATTGGCGTGGTCTGAGGGCTAGAGGGAGAGAGCTATGTACAGGCAGGGAGAGGGCTGAAGCCATGCGAGCTTCCCACAGGTTCAGCTGTGCCAATCATCAGCTGTGCCTGGAGCTCCAGTGAGATATGCATGTGGTGTCCTCTTCAGTGTCTCCTGGTGCTGTTCTTGGGACACTGGTTCACTGTGTCGCTCAGAGGAACCTAATTCTTCAGCTCTGTTGGCAAACTGGTCTTGAATATTCAGGTTCCAGTGGGATGGACTGGTTTGTTTCCTTGGGGTGTGAATGGCTGGAAGAGAGAAGAGTCACAGTCAGAGCCCGGATCTGTGGGAATCCAAGTAGACCTTCCTGCCAAGGGCAGCCCACTCAGCTCCTGCAATGGCCAGCAGAGAGGAGTTGCCAACGGGATCGGCTGCAAGGTGCAGGCCAAGAATCCCGCCTGTGTCCCAATAAAACACTCGGAGCTCTGCCCACGCCACCCTTCATCCACACAGGGAGCAAAGCCCTCCGCAGCCGGGACAGGGATTGCAACTCCACCTGCCAGCCCCCGCTGCCAGCCCGCTGCCCTCACTCACCCGCACTGAGCACCTGGAGCTCATTCTTCTACTTCCTCATGCGTGCCCCGGCGATCCCTGGGAACACAGAGCCCGTCACGGCTCTGTCCAGCGGCACAGCTCCCTGCCAGCGGCGCTGCCAGCCCTGTGGCCACACGCCCTCGTGGCCCGGCAGGGCTCAGCCTGGGCCCTTGCCGCATCCTGACGCCCAAGGGCACGGCTGCGACACAGGGCGGCAGCAGCCCCGAGGGCAGCCGGGGCTCCACGGCGCCGGGCCCGGATGCCGCGCTGCCGGGGCCGCAGGCGGGGCTGGGGCCGAGCTGCGGCGGGGCGGGGAGGGGAGGGGAGGGGAGGGGAGGGGAGGGGAGGGAGCCCGGGCTCACCCATGAACCTGATGGCCGCTAATTGGACGGACTGCTGTGGGCTCTGCAGGTACGGCAGGGCCTGGCGCAGGTGCTCGGCCGCTCGGCTCCTGTCGTCTGCCAGCTGGAGAGAGCGGCGGGAGGGAAGGGTCGGGCCGGGCTTTGTGCCCCTTTGCCAGGCGCTCCCCGCTTTGGCCGGCCCCGGCCTCCCCTGCCCGCACAGCCCTGAGGCGCGGCCAGCAGCCGCTGGGCCAGGGCTCCGTCGGCGCCCGGCTCGGGCCCACAGGAGCCTGGAGAAGAGCCCGTGCGGCTCCTGCGTGCAGCCCTGGGCAGGGCCACAGCTGCCAAGCGCACACAGTGAGCACCGCGCTCAGGGGGCTTGTCCAGGCTGAGCCTGGCGCTTCCAGGCCCTCCTTACCAGGCACTCGGCAAACATCCACAGCTCTTCTGTCTGCAGCGCCTGTTGGAGATCCGTCTTCTTCAAGAACCCCGCCGCACAAAGCAGCGTTTCTCGAGAGGCCTGGAGAGCAGCAGAGATGTGCAGATGGCACCGCAGCTCAGGGCACAGGAGCCGCGTCCCTGTGCCAAGGCGTGCAGGAGGCTGCAGCCCGGGAGGTGCCAGGACCTGCAGGAGGCAGCCGAGCCCCTTCCAGACATCCACCAGCATCACACAAAACTTTACCTTTGCCAGCTCCTGGTTCTCATCATGGCAGTGGAAGAAGAGTGGGAGCAGGCTCTGGCTCACAATTCTCTCCAGGGCCGTTTTTCCCTTGTCCACTACCAAGTCCATCACCTTGCAGAAGAGGTGAACGGAAAGCTGCTGCACATGACTGCTATCCTGGAGGAAAGAAGGAGGAAAAGACCTCAGAAGCAACTTGTACAGCCCACCTGGGCGAAGGCCCAAACATCAGGAAGGCACAAAGTTTCGGGGCAGCAGCCAGTGCTCATGGCTGGGGGCACAGAGCCTTACATTTTCCAGTAGTGACAGGAGTGGCAGAGCCAGCTTTGTAGCAGCAGTGCTAGATATCATGAGGTGTTTTTCCTGGAAGATATTTATGAAGACAGAGAGGGACATGCCAATCACCTCTCTCTGTGCATCACCCAGCAGCTCCAGGAGGCTTCGAGACAGGCTGCGTATACGTTTGGCCTGTGTAGAAGACAAGGCTGTGCTGTGAAGCCAAGAACGGCTACAGTGCCACCACTGCCGTGCTGGCACTGCAACCCCACCCTGCTGCCACAGGGCCCAGAGGCCAAAGGCCTGTCGTGATGAACTCAGGGAGGTGAGGCAGGAGAGCTGGGAGCATCTGCTGCAGCTCCTGAAGCCCAGGCAGCCCGAGGGGCAGCTTTCCCCAGCACAGCTTCAGCCGCTGCCCCCTTCTCACCATCGAGGGATCCTTGCTGAGCACCACAAGGCATCTGAGTGCCAGGCGACGTCTCTCCCTGTACTTGCTCTGCAGGTTCCTTGACATGATCTCCAGGATGCTGTCAGCACATTGAGTGAAATCCAAGCAGTCCAGGACCTGAAAGGCACAGGGCAGTGACAGCGGGCCCGGCCGGCAGGAGCGCGCAACCACACAGGGCTGGGCTGAGAGATCAGCACAGGGCACGGGCAGTGTCCCAGGCAGCTGTGGTGACGAGAGGACAGAGAGCTGGGAGGGAGCTCTGGCCAAGAGGCTCACCTCCACAGTGAATGCCAGGAAAGGCAGATCCCAGCGTGGCTCCTGTGTGCTGAGCAGCTGGAGTAGGTGGAGTGCGACATGGGTACACAAGGGCATCAAGCCACGACGCATCAACCTAGCAGGGGGAAAAAGGGAGTAAGACCCTGAGGTGGGGGGAGGGTGCAATAATCTCCCAAGAGTGACTCACAGAGATGCAGTCTTTCCCCAGCATCCCTGGAGGTGATGTGGGCACTTTGGGAGGCTGCCCCTTGTGGGCACCTCCTCTCCCAGCCTTTTGCAGTCTGCTTGGCCGTCCCTCGGTGACAAGGCTCTCTGGCCCATGACCACAGGGACTGTGTGGGGCACGCCAGGCACACAGTGCAAATGTCGGGGGCAGAGGGGAAACAGGGGGTCTCACCTGGCCAGCAGACCCATGGCATAGTGCTGGGTGCCAGCAGAGAGCAGCGTGTCCCAGCCACGCTTGCGCTCCATGGCCATCACCTCAGGGTCATACTGCAGACAGAAGAGCAGAGCCTTCATGGTCTGCACTGCAAACCTGTGTGCAGAGCAAAGCCCAGGTCACACTGGGAGCACTGGCGCTGGCCACAAGGGCATGGGAAGGACAGGAGGACCAGGACCTGTTGGGCTTGCTGGGAAGGTGGTGATCCTCCCGGCACGCTCTCCAGAAGTTATCAACTGCCTCTGGCATCTGCTGTGTGGTGATGATGACATGGAAGAGCAGAGCCGTAACCAGAGCGTTGGAAGAATGCATCATGGCCTCATGGCACTGAGGCACCCGGATAATCACCCAGAGCACCAGAGTTGCCTGCAAAAGAAGCAGCCCCAGACAGCGCTCAGTGCCGAGGTGTCCATGGGGCAGGGCCCGAGGGGAGAGGCAGGGGGAGCAGTGGGCCTGGTGCTGCCTGAGCCTGTCCCTAGCCCAGCGCCTGAGGCACAGAGAGGATGGATGGAGATCTGCTGGAGAGGCTACTGGCGAGGAAACCAAGGCCAGTTCCAGAAACTCACAGCCAGGGCAAAAACGTCCTTGTTGTCCCCATCAGAGGTGCACATGCTGTGCAGGGGCCAGGCCTCCATCACACACAGCAGAGTTGGCAGCACCTTCTCCACTGTTGATCCCGATGAGCCTATGGCTCTCCACATCCTTGCAGCAGCTCTGTGGGATCAGAGCTCTGTGTCAGGGGTGTCTCAGTCACAGTCCAGTGCCCTGTGCAGCTGTAGGGCCCAGGTGACAGAGCCCCGGTGCCCTGAGGGCCAGGCAGGGAGCGTGGCAGCAGTCTCAGGAGACAGAGGGGCCTGAGGGTCCTGGGCCTGTCTGCCTGTCTGGCAGAGCCCATTGGACAGGCTGTACAGGGCGGTGGGCCCTAAAGGCTGGTGGGCCCTAAAGGCTGTTGAGCCCTGAGCTCTCAAGGCACGTGGGCCTCGTACCTGTCACACGTTGGGGCACAGCGCAGGAGGGTCAGCACCACGTCAGCAGGGTGTTCTCCAGCCAGCCTCAGAATGTCAGTGCGCAGACTGACACCCACAGTGGCACAGGACACGAGACTCTGGTGAATGCTTTTCACCATGGCTGGCACCTGGAAGAGGCGTGACGAGGACTTGGAGTGCTGTCCAAGGGACCAGCTTCCCCCAAGAAGTGCTTCCCTTCCTGTGGAGGGAGCAGAAAACATTCATAAAGAAGAAAGTCTCCCTGCATCCTCAGAACAAACTCCTTGGAAAACCATAGCTTAAAGATAAGAAATGGCTTGTGAAATGATGAATACAAAAAGGAATCCAGTTCCCGCCCTTGGTAGATCCTTCGATCTCCAGTATTAGTGGCTCATTCTCTTTTAGTATCCGCAGGCCAGCTTTGAATGTAAAATCCCTCAGGGATTGGTTAGAATGTAGAATTCCCTTGATAATTGGTGCAAACTGTAAAACTCCCAAAAGCTATAAAAACCCCTGTAAAACAATAACCGTTGGTATATGCTAGATTGGATGCCTTCATAGAATAAACTATGGATTTGTGGCTTTCTACATATCCTGGTTTATTTACCCCGCTGGTCTAAGAGCTCACCGCGAGCCAAATTTCTATCTGGGCAAGGCTCGGGAACGTGCTCTGTCGCTGAGGGCTGCAGAAGCGGTCTCAGAGATCCCAAAGGGAGCCCAAAAACCCAGCCAGCGACACCTTCCCACCACACTCTTCTGGCCTCAAAGACCAAGGAGGCACAGTGGCCGTTCCTTGAGGGGATGCACGATCACATGATCCTGGGAGGGCACCAGCCCTGGCCCCAGACTGCTAACCTGCAGCTCAGATGAAACAACACTCTTCTCAACAAAATCGGTGGTGGGAGCATGAATGACAGCGGGAGTGGTGTCAGTATTTGTGATGCCCTGAGTCTCTCCGGTGTCAGCGTTTGTCATGGCCACGTCCTCCGTCACTGCCATGTCAGCCTTTGCCCTGTCATCATTCACTGCTGTGTTGAAGTGGTCTGAGCACTCAGCCAAATCTGGGCTGACATCGGGCTCTGCCTGGAGCTCGCTCAGCCTGGAGTCAGGCTCGGCTGTGCTCTCTGTTGCTGTGCTGCTGGTCTTTCTACGGCGAAGGGGCACAAACTCGCGGAACATCTGCAGGAGAACAAAGGACAGGGAAGAGAGGCAAGTTCCATGGCATGCTCCAAGCGCTGTGCTGGGCTGAGCAGTGACAGCAGGCCCAGCCCAGGTGGGGATGGCTGCAGGTACCTTCAGTGTTCTGCGGAAGCGGCCACGGGTGGGTTTCTGCTCTTGTGTCGGCTCCATGGCTGCAGCACCTGGCAAAGAGCGAGCGCAGCCAGAGCTGAGGGGCTGCGGGAGAGGCCGGAGAACACAGCCCAGCCCTGCATTCCCCAGGCAGGGACAGCCCCGGGATGCCCCAGGGGATGCCAGCACGGCCGCTGCAGGGTGTCTGCCCGGCCCCTCTTCTGTCCTGTCCCTGGGCATGTCCACAGTGGGTGGGCTGGACTGAGACGAGATGAGACGGGATGGGATGGGACGGACGGGATGGGACGGGACGGGACGGGGCCAAGCTGGATGCATGCACCAGCCCTGAGACCCAGGTGTGCCACTCACCATCCTGCATTGGCTGGAACGGCTCTGACTCTTCGGGCTCTTGAGGAGCTGGGGCAACTCTAGAGCCTCTCCTTTTTATTGCCCTGAACACTTTGAACAGATTGAGAAATCTGCCCGCCATGCCGGAGTCTGGCCTCGAGGGCACCTTCTAGAGAGATGCTTTGGGAAAGTTACAAGGCAACAAGTTGTGCAGCTGTGCCTTAAAGGCACCTGCGACAGAGAAGCCTCAGGAAGGCTGCAGGACAGCAAGTCCTGCACTTGAGGCCTCCTGCCACAAGGGCAGCAGACTCCTCGTAAATGATTCAGATCACCACACCCCAAGGTCTGGCTACTAGTGCACCAGCCACAGGGATCAGAGATACCTCAGGAAAGCTCCAAGTCACCAAGTCCTGCAGTCTTTCCACGAGGTCACCTGCAGGAATAACGCCTCGGAAAAGCTCGGGGTCAGGCACGAACGAGTGTGCTGTGCGGGGGCTCCTCACAGCACCGCTCTGGCGCCTCCTGTCCCGTCGCGTGCTCCGAGCACTCTGGTGTGCCCGTGTCACCACCAGCCCCCATGTCACCACATGTCACAAAGGGTCCTTAGACACGGTTCCATGCCACGGTGACCAGGCTGCACTGCATCACAAAGGGCCCTTGCACACACTGACACCTGCCCTGGGGACACCCTGAGCCCACCCAAAGTGGCCCAGGTTGGAAGGAATCCCTTGGCCCAAATATCTAAGAGAGCCCGACAGGAATGTTAGGAATGGCTCAAATCCTATCCAAGGGCTCCGGGCATTTAAGAGCCCTCAATTCAGGAAAGCCTTCCTTCCCCAAATTCACTGGCATGGCCAGAGAGTGTGACAGATTTGGACGTTTGCTTCCCATCTCAAAGCAGCAACTCATTTGCCTTCATTTGTCATCCATTGGAGAGTCACTTTACAAAAGAACACTACACAGAGGCGAATAAAGGCCATTCTTTGCTTTGCAAATGGTTTTCAATGAAGAGATGATAATATCCTAATTCTAGGAAGGAATAAAAGCTCACAAGGAGTGGAAGTGCACTCAGTGTTAGCAAATTAGCCCAAACAAATGAGAAGATTGCAAAATGGCTAATCCTCCTCCTGGTACAGATAGCTAAGTGGCTCTTTGTCCTGGGGTACAATGCAAAAATGTGTATTCTATCACCATCTGTTAAAATGTGGGAGGGGTGGTGATCCTTATCTCTGTGGGAGATATCCTCTGCTGATGTGCCATCTGATAAGATGGGGGGATGATCATCGTTATCTATTCACAACCCATCCTTCCTCCAGAAGATATATTCCGTTAATGGGCCATTAAGTCCTATTGTGTGACTGATAAGATTACATCACCCCATTGGGAGATGCCCCAGCTGGGGCAGGAGCCAAGCCTTTCCTACCTAGATAAAATACTGGGGTTTGGGACCCGAGGGCAGACCTTTCAACTGGATCCCAGAGGAAAGTCGGACCTTTTTCCACATCATTGCTGGATCTTCGGAGGAAAACTGCACCTTCTACAGGAGCACCGCTTCAACAGAACCACATCTGTCATCCAGGAGGACTGCAGCCACCATTTATATGGACTGCTACCAACACCCTGACTGACAGGGTGTCAGGTTGTATTTCTGACTGTGTTGGTGGTTGTTTCTTTTATATTATTGCATGTATTTTATTTTTTTCTCTTTTCTCCTATTAAATTGTATTACTGACTTGGAGTCTCGCACTGGTTTTACTTTCAAACCAACACACTCTTAAAGTACAGCTCTCCCCTCCTCTTCCCTGCAGGAAGATCAGGACCCCTAACAAAAAATCACAGCTAGTGCTTTGGCCCTGCTCCATAACCAAAGCTGTGCCAAAGCACAGATGCTGCCTTCAAGCTGACTCCAATTCCAGCCTAGACCTCTCACCTTCCACACAGCTCCTTCTCCAAGACGCCCACCAACACCAACCCACCTAATCAGCCACACACAAGCCCCCAACAGCCCGCCAGGATCCCCAGCTATCCCCATCCCTCCGCAGAGCTTTCCCAGCCTCCAGCAGACCCCTGGTTCCCTGCACGTGCCATGGGATGGCACTCGGGAGGATCTGCTCCAAGGCCTTTCCCGGTAGCAAGCTCAGGCTGCCAGGCCTATGGTTCCTGGATCATCCTTCCCACCAACTCTCCCTGTGCACGGCTGCTCCATTTGCACATTGGTGCTCAGCTCAGAGTTCTGCACTTGAGCAGCACTGCTGAGAAAGGATGGAGAGCGGCCTGGCAAGCTCTTTCTCCAGCTCCCTCTTGACTCTTGGGGGAGGTAGAACATTCCACAGGAAAGCACCTGGTGCTACAAGGAGTGGGTGACATCAGACAGCTGTGAGGGGAAGCCTCAGGACTGCTGTAATTCTGAGGGAACACCGTTGGCCTTGACCTGTATGCACCTGCAGAAGCTTAAATCCTCAGCTCCCAGGACCTCTCTTGGCCAGCACCCTGATGTGCACGCAGGACTGCTGCGAGGCACTGCTGGGACCCAGCGGGACAGGAGCTGCTGTCTCGTGTCCACCCAGCACCCCCGACAGAGCCAGGGTCACCCCAAAAGCAGACAAACGATCTGGTGTCGGCAGAGAGGAGCAAGGAGCACTGGGCTGCCTCCTCTCAGGGTATCTCAGCTGGCCCTGGGCCAAAACACGCCCCCGTTTTAAGGCCTGCTAATGCCCAGCTGCCAGAAATGCCGACCTTCTTCTCTCCAAGGCGCACAGGAAGAGCCAATGAGCAGGATGCCTTGGGAGGCAAACCTTCCCGGCCTTTGCTGAGGCCAGGGACACACCAAGATCAGCCAAGACTCTGCAGATTGCCTGGCCCGCACAGCCCAGCTCTTTGCTGGCCCTGGCCCGCAGCAGCTTCCACCAAGCGAGAGGCAATTGCATATTGCCAAGAGCCGAAACACAGCAGGCGGGTGAGATGTGAACAGTGTGCGCATCAAGGCCTTTTAATTCACAGCTCTCAAAGAGAGCTTTGGGGCTCGCAGCTGGACAGAGATGCTCCTGCTCACACCTCTGGCCAAAAGGGGGTAACACAGCGTGCTGCAGGTGCTTGGGTTGGTCTCCACAGCTCCAGGCAGATGCCAAACCTGCTCTTCACAGCCTTCTCCCTTCCCCTGCCCCTGTGCCCAGGGCAGCGGGCCTCAAGGACTCAAAGGACCACAGGGAGCCAAAGGGAATGTTACGAAGGGAGAGGGGAGATGAAACAAGTCTTGCCTCTGCCCAGGCCTCTGGCAGTAGTCATTGGCTTTATTGAGGTGGGCAGCACCCCAAAACCGCTCTTGCTCACAAGTTCTTCATAATGGTTGTTTAAGTCTATTACAAAATGAATTGTTTATTTAATAGACACAATTTTAACAAACAAAAGACTTTAATCTATTTCTTTTGACAAAGGATAAACAAAGAACCACTAGTAGGAGATAATATACTTTGCAAAGCAAAGGAATGAGGTGGAAGGGAAAACAGGGATTGGCGTGGTCTGAGGGCTAGAGGGAGAGAGCTATGTACAGGCAGGGAGAGGGCTGAAGCCATGCGAGCTTCCCACAGGTTCAGCTGTGCCAATCATCAGCTGTGCCTGGAGCTCCAGTGAGATATGCATGTGGTGTCCTCTTCAGTGTCTCCTGGTGCTGTTCTTGGGACACTGGTTCACTGTGTCGCTCAGAGGAACCTAATTCTTCAGCTCTGTTGGCAAACTGGTCTTGAATATTCAGGTTCCAGTGGGATGGACTGGTTTGTTTCCTTGGGGTGTGAATGGCTGGAAGAGAGAAGAGTCACAGTCAGAGCCCGGATCTGTGGGAATCCAAGTAGACCTTCCTGCCAAGGGCAGCCCACTCAGCTCCTGCAATGGCCAGCAGAGAGGAGTTGCCAACGGGATCGGCTGCAAGGTGCAGGCCAAGAATCCCGCCTGTGTCCCAATAAAACACTCGGAGCTCTGCCCACGCCACCCTTCATCCACACAGGGAGCAAAGCCCTCCGCAGCCGGGACAGGGATTGCAACTCCACCTGCCAGCCCCCGCTGCCAGCCCGCTGCCCTCACTCACCCGCACTGAGCACCTGGAGCTCATTCTTCTACTTCCTCATGCGTGCCCCGGCGATCCCTGGGAACACAGAGCCCGTCACGGCTCTGTCCAGCGGCACAGCTCCCTGCCAGCGGCGCTGCCAGCCCTGTGGCCACACGCCCTCGTGGCCCGGCAGGGCTCAGCCCGGGCCCTTGCCGCATCCTGACGCCCAAGGGCACGGCTGCGACACAGGGCGGCAGCAGCCCCGAGGGCAGCCGGGGCTCCACGGCGCCGGGCCCGGATGCCGCGCTGCCGGGGCCGCAGGCGGGGCTGGGGCCGAGCTGCGGCGGGGCGGGGAGGGGAGGGGAGGGGAGGGGAGGGAGCCCGGGCTCACCCATGAACCTGATGGCCGCTAATTGGACGGACTGCTGTGGGCTCTGCAGGTACGGCAGGGCCTGGCGCAGGTGCTCGGCCGCTCGGCTCCTGTCGTCTGCCAGCTGGAGAGAGCGGCGGGAGGGAAGGGTCGGGCCGGGCTTTGTGCCCCTTTGCCAGGCGCTCCCCGCTTTGGCCGGCCCCGGCCTCCCCTGCCCGCACAGCCCTGAGGCGCGGCCAGCAGCCGCTGGGCCGGGGCTCCGTCGGCGCCCGGCTCGGGCCCACAGGAGCCTGGAGAAGAGCCCGTGCGGCTCCTGCGTGCAGCCCTGGGCAGGGCCACAGCTGCCAAGCGCACACAGTGAGCACCGCGCTCAGGGGGCTTGTCCAGGCTGAGCCTGGCGCTTCCAGGCCCTCCTTACCAGGCACTCGGCAAACATCCACAGCTCTTCTGTCTGCAGCGCCTGTTGGAGATCCGTCTTCTTCAAGAACCCCGCCGCACAAAGCAGCGTTTCTCGAGAGGCCTGGAGAGCAGCAGAGATGTGCAGATGGCACCGCAGCTCAGGGCACAGGAGCCGCGTCCCTGTGCCAAGGCGTGCAGGAGGCTGCAGCCCGGGAGGTGCCAGGACCTGCAGGAGGCAGCCGAGCCCCTTCCAGACATCCACCAGCATCACACAAAACTTTACCTTTGCCAGCTCCTGGTTCTCATCATGGCAGTGGAAGAAGAGTGGGAGCAGGCTCTGGCTCACAATTCTCTCCAGGGCCGTTTTTCCCTTGTCCACTACCAAGTCCATCACCTTGCAGAAGAGGTGAACGGAAAGCTGCTGCACATGACTGCTATCCTGGAGGAAAGAAGGAGGAAAAGACCTCAGAAGCAACTTGTACAGCCCACCTGGGCGAAGGCCCAAACATCAGGAAGGCACAAAGTTTCGGGGCAGCAGCCAGTGCTCATGGCTGGGGGCACAGAGCCTTACATTTTCCAGTAGTGACAGGAGTGGCAGAGCCAGCTTTGTAGCAGCAGTGCTAGATATCATGAGGTGTTTTTCCTGGAAGATATTTATGAAGACAGAGAGGGACATGCCAATCACCTCTCTCTGTGCATCACCCAGCAGCTCCAGGAGGCTTCAAGACAGGCTGCGTATACGTTTGGCCTGTGTAGAAGACAAGGCTGTGCTGTGAAGCCAAGAACGGCTACAGTGCCACCACTGCCGTGCTGGCACTGCAACCCCACCCTGCTGCCACAGGGCCCAGAGGCCAAAGGCCTGTCGTGATGAACTCAGGGAGGTGAGGCAGGAGAGCTGGGAGCATCTGCTGCAGCTCCTGAAGCCCAGGCAGCCCGAGGGGCAGCTTTCCCCAGCACAGCTTCAGCCGCTGCCCCCTTCTCACCATCGAGGGATCCTTGCTGAGCACCACAAGGCATCTGAGTGCCAGGCGACGTCTCTCCCTGTACTTGCTCTGCAGGTTCCTTGACATGATCTCCAGGATGCTGTCAGCACATTGAGTGAAATCCAAGCAGTCCAGGACCTGAAAGGCACAGGGCAGTGACAGCGGGCCCGGCCGGCAGGAGCGCGCAACCACACAGGGCTGGGCTGAGAGATCAGCACAGGGCACGGGCAGTGTCCCAGGCAGCTGTGGTGACGAGAGGACAGAGAGCTGGGAGGGAGCTCTGGCCAAGAGGCTCACCTCCACAGTGAATGCCAGGAAAGGCAGATCCCAGCGTGGCTCCTGTGTGCTGAGCAGCTGGAGTAGGTGGAGTGCGACATGGGTACACAAGGGCATCAAGCCACGACGCATCAACCTAGCAGGGGGAAAAAGGGAGTAAGACCCTGAGGTGGGGGGAGGGTGCAATAATCTCCCAAGAGTGACTCACAGAGATGCAGTCTTTCCCCAGCATCCCTGGAGGTGATGTGGGCACTTTGGGAGGCTGCCCCTTGTGGGCACCTCCTCTCCCAGCCTGTTCCAGTCTGCTTGGCCGTCCCTCGGTGACAAGGCTCTCTGGCCCATGACCACAGGGACTGTGTGGGGCACGCCAGGCACACAGTGCAAATGTCGGGGGCAGAGGGGAAACAGGGGGTCTCACCTGGCCAGCAGACCCATGGCATAGTGCTGGGTGCCAGCAGAGAGCAGCGTGTCCCAGCCACGCTTGCGCTCCATGGCCATCACCTCAGGGTCATACTGCAGACAGAAGAGCAGAGCCTTCATGGTCTGCACTGCAAACCTGTGTGCAGAGCAAAGCCCAGGTCACACTGGGAGCACTGGCGCTGGCCACAAGGGCATGGGAAGGACAGGAGGACCAGGACCTGTTGGGCTTGCTGGGAAGGTGGTGATCCTCCCGGCACACTCTCCAGAAGTTATCAACTGCCTCTGGCATCTGCTGTGTGGTGATGATGACATGGAAGAGCAGAGCCGTAACCAGAGCGTTGGAAGAATGCATCATGGCCTCATGGCACTGAGGCACCCGGATAATCACCCAGAGCACCAGAGTTGCCTGCAAAAGAAGCAGCCCCAGACAGCGCTCAGTGCCGAGGTGTCCATGGGGCAGGGCCCGAGGGGAGAGGCAGGGGGAGCAGTGGGCCTGGTGCTGCCTGAGCCTGTCCCTAGCCCAGCGCCTGAGGCACAGAGAGGATGGATGGAGATCTGCTGGAGAGGCTACTGGGGAGGAAACCAAGGCCAGTTCCAGAAACTCACAGCCAGGGCAAAAACGTCCTTGTTGTCCCCATCAGAGGTGCACATGCTGTGCAGGGGCCAGGCCTCCATCACACACAGCAGAGTTGGCAGCACCTTCTCCACTGTTGATCCCGATGAGCCTATGGCTCTCCACATCATTGCAGCAGCTCTGTGGGATCAGAGCTCTGTGTCAGGGGTGTCTCAGTCACAGTCCAGTGCCCTGTGCAGCTGTAGGGCCCAGGTGACAGAGCCCCGGTGCCCTGAGGGCCAGGCAGGGAGCGTGGCAGCAGTCTCAGGAGACAGAGGGGCCTGAGGGTCCTGGGCCTGTCTGCCTGTCTGGCAGAGCCCATTGGACAGGCTGTACAGGGCGGTGGGCCCTAAAGGCTGGTGGGCCCTAAAGGCTGTTGAGCCCTGAGCTCTCAAGGCACGTGGGCCTCGTACCTGTCACACGTTGGGGCACAGCGCAGGAGGGTCAGCACCACGTCAGCAGGGTGTTCTCCAGCCAGCCTCAGAATGTCAGTGCACAGACTGACACCCACAGTGGCACAGGACACGAGACTCTGGTGAATGCTTTTCACCATGGCTGGCACCTGGAAGAGGCGTGACGAGGACTTGGAGTGCTGTCCAAGGGACCAGCTTCCCCCAAGAAGTGCTTCCCTTCCTGTGGAGGGAGCAGAAAACATTCATAAAGAAGAAAGTCTCCCTGCATCCTCAGAACAAACTCCTTGGAAAACCATAGCTTAAAGATAAGAAATGGCTTGTGAAATGATGAATACAAAAAGGAATCCAGTTCCCGCCCTTGGTAGATCCTTCGATCTCCAGTATTAGTGGCTCATTCTCTTTTAGTATCCGCAGGCCAGCTTTGAATGTAAAATCCCTCAGGGATTGGTTAGAATGTAGAATTCCCTTGATAATTGGTGCAAACTGTAAAACTCCCAAAAGCTATAAAAACCCCTGTAAAACAATAACCGTTGGTATATGCTAGATTGGATGCCTTCATAGAATAAACTATGGATTTGTGGCTTTCTACATATCCTGGTTTATTTACCCCGCTGGTCTAAGAGCTCACCGCGAGCCAAATTTCTATCTGGGCAAGGCTCGGGAACGTGCTCTGTCGCTGAGGGCTGCAGAAGCGGTCTCAGAGATCCCAAAGGGAGCCCAAAAACCCAGCCAGCGACACCTTCCCACCACACTCTTCTGGCCTCAAAGACCAAGGAGGCACAGTGGCCGTTCCTTGAGGGGATGCACGATCACATGATCCTGGGAGGGCACCAGCCCTGGCCCCAGACTGCTAACCTGCAGCTCAGATGAAACAACACTCTTCTCAACAAAATCGGTGGTGGGAGCATGAATGACAGCGGGAGTGGTGTCAGTATTTGTGATGCCCTGAGTCTCTCCGGTGTCAGCGTTTGTCATGGCCACGTCCTCCGTCACTGCCATGTCAGCCTTTGCCCTGTCATCATTCACTGCTGTGTTGAAGTGGTCTGAGCACTCAGCCAAATCTGGGCTGACATCGGGCTCTGCCTGGAGCTCGCTCAGCCTGGAGTCAGGCTCGGCTGTGCTCTCTGTTGCTGTGCTGCTGGTCTTTCTACGGCGAAGGGGCACAAACTCGCGGAACATCTGCAGGAGAACAAAGGACAGGGAAGAGAGGCAAGTTCCATGGCATGCTCCAAGCGCTGTGCTGGGCTGAGCAGTGACAGCAGGCCCAGCCCAGGTGGGGATGGCTGCAGGTACCTTCAGTGTTCTGCGGAAGCGGCCACGGGTGGGTTTCTGCTCTTGTGTCGGCTCCATGGCTGCAGCACCTGGCAAAGAGCGAGCGCAGCCAGAGCTGAGGGGCTGCGGGAGAGGCCGGAGAACACAGCCCAGCCCTGCATTCCCCAGGCAGGGACAGCCCCGGGATGCCCCAGGGGATGCCAGCACGGCCGCTGCAGGGTGTCTGCCCGGCCCCTCTTCTGTCCTGTCCCTGGGCATGTCCACAGTGGGTGGGCTGGACTGAGACGAGATGAGACGGGATGGGATGGGACGGACGGGATGGGACGGGACGGGACGGGGCCAAGCTGGATGCATGCACCAGCCCTGAGACCCAGGTGTGCCACTCACCATCCTGCATTGGCTGGAACGGCTCTGACTCTTCGGGCTCTTGAGGAGCTGGGGCAACTCTAGAGCCTCTCCTTTTTATTGCCCTGAACACTTTGAACAGATTGAGAAATCTGCCCGCCATGCCGGAGTCTGGCCTCGAGGGCACCTTCTAGAGAGATGTTTTGGGAAAGTTACAAGGCAACAAGTTGTGCAGCTGTGCCTTAAAGGCACCTGCGACAGAGAAGCCTCAGGAAGGCTGCAGGACAGCAAGTCCTGCACTTGAGGCCTCCTGCCACAAGGGCAGCAGACTCCTCGTAAATGATTCAGATCACCACACCCCAAGGTCTGGCTACTAGTGCACCAGCCACAGGGATCAGAGATACCTCAGGAAAGCTCCAAGTCACCAAGTCCTGCAGTCTTTCCACGAGGTCACCTGCAGGAATAACGCCTCGGAAAAGCTCGGGGTCAGGCACGAACGAGTGTGCTGTGCGGGGGCTCCTCACAGCACCGCTCTGGCGCCTCCTGTCCCGTCGCGTGCTCCGAGCACTCTGGTGTGCCCGTGTCACCACCAGCCCCCATGTCACCACATGTCACAAAGGGTCCTTAGACACGGTTCCATGCCACGGTGACCAGGCTGCACTGCATCACAAAGGGCCCTTGCACACACTGACACCTGCCCTGGGGACACCCTGAGCCCACCCAAAGTGGCCCAGGTTGGAAGGAATCCCTTGGCCCAAATATCTAAGAGAGCCCGACAGGAATGTTAGGAATGGCTCAAATCCTATCCAAGGGCTCCGGGCATTTAAGAGCCCTCAATTCAGGAAAGCCTTCCTTCCCCAAATTCACTGGCATGGCCAGAGAGTGTGACAGATTTGGACGTTTGCTTCCCATCTCAAAGCAGCAACTCATTTGCCTTCATTTGTCATCCATTGGAGAGTCACTTTACAAAAGAACACTACACAGAGGCGAATAAAGGCCATTCTTTGCTTTGCAAATGGTTTTCAATGAAGAGATGATAATATCCTAATTCTAGGAAGGAATAAAAGCTCACAAGGAGTGGAAGTGCACTCAGTGTTAGCAAATTAGCCCAAACAAATGAGAAGATTGCAAAATGGCTAATCCTCCTCCTGGTACAGATAGCTAAGTGGCTCTTTGTCCTGGGGTACAATGCAAAAATGTGTATTCTATCACCATCTGTTAAAATGTGGGAGGGGTGGTGATCCTTATCTCTGTGGGAGATATCCTCTGCTGATGTGCCATCTGATAAGATGGGGGGATGATCATCGTTATCTATTCACAACCCATCCTTCCTCCAGAAGATATATTCCGTTAATGGGCCATTAAGTCCTATTGTGTGACTGATAAGATTACATCACCCCATTGGGAGATGCCCCAGCTGGGGCAGGAGCCAAGCCTTTCCTACCTAGATAAAATACTGGGGTTTGGGACCCGAGGGCAGACCTTTCAACTGGATCCCAGAGGAAAGTCGGACCTTTTTCCACATCATTGCTGGATCTTCGGAGGAAAACTGCACCTTCTACAGGAGCACCGCTTCAACAGAACCACATCTGTCATCCAGGAGGACTGCAGCCACCATTTATATGGACTGCTACCAACACCCTGACTGACAGGGTGTCAGGTTGTATTTCTGACTGTGTTGGTGGTTGTTTCTTTTATATTATTGCATGTATTTTATTTTTTTCTCTTTTCTCCTATTAAATTGTATTACTGACTTGGAGTCTCGCACTGGTTTTACTTTCAAACCAACACACTCTTAAAGTACAGCTCTCCCCTCCTCTTCCCTGCAGGAAGATCAGGACCCCTAACAAAAAATCACAGCTAGTGCTTTGGCCCTGCTCCATAACCAAAGCTGTGCCAAAGCACAGATGCTGCCTTCAAGCTGACTCCAATTCCAGCCTAGACCTCTCACCTTCCACACAGCTCCTTCTCCAAGACGCCCACCAACACCAACCCACCTAATCAGCCACACACAAGCCCCCAACAGCCCGCCAGGATCCCCAGCTATCCCCATCCCTCCGCAGAGCTTTCCCAGCCTCCAGCAGACCCCTGGTTCCCTGCACGTGCCATGGGATGGCACTCGGGAGGATCTGCTCCAAGGCCTTTCCCGGTAGCAAGCTCAGGCTGCCAGGCCTATGGTTCCTGGATCATCCTTCCCACCAACTCTCCCTGTGCACGGCTGCTCCATTTGCACATTGGTGCTCAGCTCAGAGTTCTGCACTTGAGCAGCACTGCTGAGAAAGGATGGAGAGCGGCCTGGCAAGCTCTTTCTCCAGCTCCCTCTTGACTCTTGGGGGAGGTAGAACATTCCACAGGAAAGCACCTGGTGCTACAAGGAGTGGGTGACATCAGACAGCTGTGAGGGGAAGCCTCAGGACTGCTGTAATTCTGAGGGAACACCGTTGGCCTTGACCTGTATGCACCTGCAGAAGCTTAAATCCTCAGCTCCCAGGACCTCTCTTGGCCAGCACCCTGATGTGCACGCAGGACTGCTGCGAGGCACTGCTGGGACCCAGCGGGACAGGAGCTGCTGTCTCGTGTCCACCCAGCACCCCCGACAGAGCCAGGGTCACCCCAAAAGCAGACAAACGATCTGGTGTCGGCAGAGAGGAGCAAGGAGCACTGGGCTGCCTCCTCTCAGGGTATCTCAGCTGGCCCTGGGCCAAAACACGCCCCCGTTTTAAGGCCTGCTAATGCCCAGCTGCCAGAAATGCCGACCTTCTTCTCTCCAAGGCGCACAGGAAGAGCCAATGAGCAGGATGCCTTGGGAGGCAAACCTTCCCGGCCTTTGCTGAGGCCAGGGACACACCAAGATCAGCCAAGACTCTGCAGATTGCCTGGCCCGCACAGCCCAGCTCTTTGCTGGCCCTGGCCCGCAGCAGCTTCCACCAAGCGAGAGGCAATTGCATATTGCCAAGAGCCGAAACACAGCAGGCGGGTGAGATGTGAACAGTGTGTGCATCAAGGCCTTTTAATTCACAGCTCTCAAAGAGAGCTTTGGGGCTCGCAGCTGGACAGAGATGCTCCTGCTCACACCTCTGGCCAAAAGGGGGTAACACAGCGTGCTGCAGGTGCTTGGGTTGGTCTCCACAGCTCCAGGCAGATGCCAAACCTGCTCTTCACAGCCTTCTCCCTTCCCCTGCCCCTGTGCCCAGGGCAGCGGGCCTCAAGGACTCAAAGGACCACAGGGAGCCAAAGGGAATGTTACGAAGGGAGAGGGGAGATGAAACAAGTCTTGCCTCTGCCCAGGCCTCTGGCAGTAGTCATTGGCTTTATTGAGGTGGGCAGCACCCCAAAACCGCTCTTGCTCACAAGTTCTTCATAATGGTTGTTTAAGTCTATTACAAAATGAATTGTTTATTTAATAGACACAATTTTAACAAACAAAAGACTTTAATCTATTTCTTTTGACAAAGGATAAACAAAGAACCACTAGTAGGAGATAATATACTTTGCAAAGCAAAGGAATGAGGTGGAAGGGAAAACAGGGATTGGCGTGGTCTGAGGGCTAGAGGGAGAGAGCTATGTACAGGCAGGGAGAGGGCTGAAGCCATGCGAGCTTCCCACAGGTTCAGCTGTGCCAATCATCAGCTGTGCCTGGAGCTCCAGTGAGATATGCATGTGGTGTCCTCTTCAGTGTCTCCTGGTGCTGTTCTTGGGACACTGGTTCACTGTGTCGCTCAGAGGAACCTAATTCTTCAGCTCTGTTGGCAAACTGGTCTTGAATATTCAGGTTCCAGTGGGATGGACTGGTTTGTTTCCTTGGGGTGTGAATGGCTGGAAGAGAGAAGAGTCACAGTCAGAGCCCGGATCTGTGGGAATCCAAGTAGACCTTCCTGCCAAGGGCAGCCCACTCAGCTCCTGCAATGGCCAGCAGAGAGGAGTTGCCAACGGGATCGGCTGCAAGGTGCAGGCCAAGAATCCCGCCTGTGTCCCAATAAAACACTCGGAGCTCTGCCCACGCCACCCTTCATCCACACAGGGAGCAAAGCCCTCCGCAGCCGGGACAGGGATTGCAACTCCACCTGCCAGCCCCCGCTGCCAGCCCGCTGCCCTCACTCACCCGCACTGAGCACCTGGAGCTCATTCTTCTACTTCCTCATGCGTGCCCCGGCGATCCCTGGGAACACAGAGCCCGTCACGGCTCTGTCCAGCGGCACAGCTCCCTGCCAGCGGCGCTGCCAGCCCTGTGGCCACACGCCCTCGTGGCCCGGCAGGGCTCAGCCCGGGCCCTTGCCGCATCCTGACGCCCAAGGGCACGGCTGCGACACAGGGCGGCAGCAGCCCCGAGGGCAGCCGGGGCTCCACGGCGCCGGGCCCGGATGCCGCGCTGCCGGGGCCGCAGGCGGGGCTGGGGCCGAGCTGCGGCGGGGCGGGGAGGGGAGGGGAGGGGAGGGGAGGGAGCCCGGGCTCACCCATGAACCTGATGGCCGCTAATTGGACGGACTGCTGTGGGCTCTGCAGGTACGGCAGGGCCTGGCGCAGGTGCTCGGCCGCTCGGCTCCTGTCGTCTGCCAGCTGGAGAGAGCGGCGGGAGGGAAGGGTCGGGCCGGGCTTTGTGCCCCTTTGCCAGGCGCTCCCCGCTTTGGCCGGCCCCGGCCTCCCCTGCCCGCACAGCCCTGAGGCGCGGCCAGCAGCCGCTGGGCCGGGGCTCCGTCGGCGCCCGGCTCGGGCCCACAGGAGCCTGGAGAAGAGCCCGTGCGGCTCCTGCGTGCAGCCCTGGGCAGGGCCACAGCTGCCAAGCGCACACAGTGAGCACCGCGCTCAGGGGGCTTGTCCAGGCTGAGCCTGGCGCTTCCAGGCCCTCCTTACCAGGCACTCGGCAAACATCCACAGCTCTTCTGTCTGCAGCGCCTGTTGGAGATCCGTCTTCTTCAAGAACCCCGCCGCACAAAGCAGCGTTTCTCGAGAGGCCTGGAGAGCAGCAGAGATGTGCAGATGGCACCGCAGCTCAGGGCACAGGAGCCGCGTCCCTGTGCCAAGGCGTGCAGGAGGCTGCAGCCCGGGAGGTGCCAGGACCTGCAGGAGGCAGCCGAGCCCCTTCCAGACATCCACCAGCATCACACAAAACTTTACCTTTGCCAGCTCCTGGTTCTCATCATGGCAGTGGAAGAAGAGTGGGAGCAGGCTCTGGCTCACAATTCTCTCCAGGGCCGTTTTTCCCTTGTCCACTACCAAGTCCATCACCTTGCAGAAGAGGTGAACGGAAAGCTGCTGCACATGACTGCTATCCTGGAGGAAAGAAGGAGGAAAAGACCTCAGAAGCAACTTGTACAGCCCACCTGGGCGAAGGCCCAAACATCAGGAAGGCACAAAGTTTCGGGGCAGCAGCCAGTGCTCATGGCTGGGGGCACAGAGCCTTACATTTTCCAGTAGTGACAGGAGTGGCACAGCCAGCTTTGTAGCAGCAGTGCTAGATATCATGAGGTGTTTTTCCTGGAAGATATTTATGAAGACAGAGAGGGACATGCCAATCACCTCTCTCTGTGCATCACCCAGCAGCTCCAGGAGGCTTCGAGACAGGCTGCGTATACGTTTGGCCTGTGTAGAAGACAAGGCTGTGCTGTGAAGCCAAGAACGGCTACAGTGCCACCACTGCCGTGCTGGCACTGCAACCCCACCCTGCTGCCACAGGGCCCAGAGGCCAAAGGCCTGTCGTGATGAACTCAGGGAGGTGAGGCAGGAGAGCTGGGAGCATCTGCTGCAGCTCCTGAAGCCCAGGCAGCCCGAGGGGCAGCTTTCCCCAGCACAGCTTCAGCCGCTGCCCCCTTCTCACCATCGAGGGATCCTTGCTGAGCACCACAAGGCATCTGAGTGCCAGGCGACGTCTCTCCCTGTACTTGCTCTGCAGGTTCCTTGACATGATCTCCAGGATGCTGTCAGCACATTGAGTGAAATCCAAGCAGTCCAGGACCTGAAAGGCACAGGGCAGTGACAGCGGACCCGGCCGGCAGGAGCGCGCAACCACACAGGGCTGGGCTGAGAGATCAGCACAGGGCACGGGCAGTGTCCCAGGCAGCTGTGGTGACGAGAGGACAGAGAGCTGGGAGGGAGCTCTGGCCAAGAGGCTCACCTCCACAGTGAATGCCAGGAAAGGCAGATCCCAGCGTGGCTCCTGTGTGCTGAGCAGCTGGAGTAGGTGGAGTGCGACATGGGTACACAAGGGCATCAAGCCACGACGCATCAACCTAGCAGGGGGAAAAAGGGAGTAAGACCCTGAGGTGGGGGGAGGGTGCAATAATCTCCCAAGAGTGACTCACAGAGATGCAGTCTTTCCCCAGCATCCCTGGAGGTGATGTGGGCACTTTGGGAGGCTGCCCCTTGTGGGCACCTCCTCTCCCAGCCTGTTCCAGTCTGCTTGGCCGTCCCTCGGTGACAAGGCTCTCTGGCCCATGACCACAGGGACTGTGTGGGGCACGCCAGGCACACAGTGCAAATGTCGGGGGCAGAGGGGAAACAGGGGGTCTCACCTGGCCAGCAGACCCATGGCATAGTGCTGGGTGCCAGCAGAGAGCAGCGTGTCCCAGCCACGCTTGCGCTCCATGGCCATCACCTCAGGGTCATACTGCAGACAGAAGAGCAGAGCCTTCATGGTCTGCACTGCAAACCTGTGTGCAGAGCAAAGCCCAGGTCACACTGGGAGCACTGGCGCTGGCCACAAGGGCATGGGAAGGACAGGAGGACCAGGACCTGTTGGGCTTGCTGGGAAGGTGGTGATCCTCCCGGCACGCTCTCCAGAAGTTATCAACTGCCTCTGGCATCTGCTGTGTGGTGATGATGACATGGAAGAGCAGAGCCGTAACCAGAGCGTTGGAAGAATGCATCATGGCCTCATGGCACTGAGGCACCCGGATAATCACCCAGAGCACCAGAGTTGCCTGCAAAAGAAGCAGCCCCAGACAGCGCTCAGTGCCGAGGTGTCCATGGGGCAGGGCCCGAGGGGAGAGGCAGGGGGAGCAGTGGGCCTGGTGCTGCCTGAGCCTGTCCCTAGCCCAGCGCCTGAGGCACAGAGAGGATGGATGGAGATCTGCTGGAGAGGCTACTGGCGAGGAAACCAAGGCCAGTTCCAGAAACTCACAGCCAGGGCAAAAACGTCCTTGTTGTCCCCATCAGAGGTGCACATGCTGTGCAGGGGCCAGGCCTCCATCACACACAGCAGAGTTGGCAGCACCTTCTCCACTGTTGATCCCGATGAGCCTATGGCTCTCCACATCCTTGCAGCAGCTCTGTGGGATCAGAGCTCTGTGTCAGGGGTGTCTCAGTCACAGTCCAGTGCCCTGTGCAGCTGTAGGGCCCAGGTGACAGAGCCCCGGTGCCCTGAGGGCCAGGCAGGGAGCGTGGCAGCAGTCTCAGGAGACAGAGGGGCCTGAGGGTCCTGGGCCTGTCTGCCTGTCTGGCAGAGCCCATTGGACAGGCTGTACAGGGCGGTGGGCCCTAAAGGCTGGTGGGCCCTAAAGGCTGTTGAGCCCTGAGCTCTCAAGGCACGTGGGCCTCGTACCTGTCACACGTTGGGGCACAGCGCAGGAGGGTCAGCACCACGTCAGCAGGGTGTTCTCCAGCCAGCCTCAGAATGTCAGTGCGCAGACTGACACCCACAGTGGCACAGGACACGAGACTCTGGTGAATGCTTTTCACCATGGCTGGCACCTGGAAGAGGCGTGACGAGGACTTGGAGTGCTGTCCAAGGGACCAGCTTCCCCCAAGAAGTGCTTCCCTTCCTGTGGAGGGAGCAGAAAACATTCATAAAGAAGAAAGTCTCCCTGCATCCTCAGAACAAACTCCTTGGAAAACCATAGCTTAAAGATAAGAAATGGCTTGTGAAATGATGAATACAAAAAGGAATCCAGTTCCCGCCCTTGGTAGATCCTTCGATCTCCAGTATTAGTGGCTCATTCTCTTTTAGTATCCGCAGGCCAGCTTTGAATGTAAAATCCCTCAGGGATTGGTTAGAATGTAGAATTCCCTTGATAATTGGTGCAAACTGTAAAACTCCCAAAAGCTATAAAAACCCCTGTAAAACAATAACCGTTGGTATATGCTAGATTGGATGCCTTCATAGAATAAACTATGGATTTGTGGCTTTCTACATATCCTGGTTTATTTACCCCGCTGGTCTAAGAGCTCACCGCGAGCCAAATTTCTATCTGGGCAAGGCTCGGGAACGTGCTCTGTCGCTGAGGGCTGCAGAAGCGGTCTCAGAGATCCCAAAGGGAGCCCAAAAACCCAGCCAGCGACACCTTCCCACCACACTCTTCTGGCCTCAAAGACCAAGGAGGCACAGTGGCCGTTCCTTGAGGGGATGCACGATCACATGATCCTGGGAGGGCACCAGCCCTGGCCCCAGACTGCTAACCTGCAGCTCAGATGAAACAACACTCTTCTCAACAAAATCGGTGGTGGGAGCATGAATGACAGCGGGAGTGGTGTCAGTATTTGTGATGCCCTGAGTCTCTCCGGTGTCAGCGTTTGTCATGGCCACGTCCTCCGTCACTGCCATGTCAGCCTTTGCCCTGTCATCATTCACTGCTGTGTTGAAGTGGTCTGAGCACTCAGCCAAATCTGGGCTGACATCGGGCTCTGCCTGGAGCTCGCTCAGCCTGGAGTCAGGCTCGGCTGTGCTCTCTGTTGCTGTGCTGCTGGTCTTTCTACGGCGAAGGGGCACAAACTCGCGGAACATCTGCAGGAGAACAAAGGACAGGGAAGAGAGGCAAGTTCCATGGCATGCTCCAAGCGCTGTGCTGGGCTGAGCAGTGACAGCAGGCCCAGCCCAGGTGGGGATGGCTGCAGGTACCTTCAGTGTTCTGCGGAAGCGGCCACGGGTGGGTTTCTGCTCTTGTGTCGGCTCCATGGCTGCAGCACCTGGCAAAGAGCGAGCGCAGCCAGAGCTGAGGGGCTGCGGGAGAGGCCGGAGAACACAGCCCAGCCCTGCATTCCCCAGGCAGGGACAGCCCCGGGATGCCCCAGGGGATGCCAGCACGGCCGCTGCAGGGTGTCTGCCCGGCCCCTCTTCTGTCCTGTCCCTGGGCATGTCCACAGTGGGTGGGCTGGACTGAGACGAGATGAGACGGGATGGGATGGGACGGACGGGATGGGACGGGACGGGACGGGGCCAAGCTGGATGCATGCACCAGCCCTGAGACCCAGGTGTGCCACTCACCATCCTGCATTGGCTGGAACGGCTCTGACTCTTCGGGCTCTTGAGGAGCTGGGGCAACTCTAGAGCCTCTCCTTTTTATTGCCCTGAACACTTTGAACAGATTGAGAAATCTGCCCGCCATGCCGGAGTCTGGCCTCGAGGGCACCTTCTAGAGAGATGCTTTGGGAAAGTTACAAGGCAACAAGTTGTGCAGCTGTGCCTTAAAGGCACCTGCGACAGAGAAGCCTCAGGAAGGCTGCAGGACAGCAAGTCCTGCACTTGAGGCCTCCTGCCACAAGGGCAGCAGACTCCTCGTAAATGATTCAGATCACCACACCCCAAGGTCTGGCTACTAGTGCACCAGCCACAGGGATCAGAGATACCTCAGGAAAGCTCCAAGTCACCAAGTCCTGCAGTCTTTCCACGAGGTCACCTGCAGGAATAACGCCTCGGAAAAGCTCGGGGTCAGGCACGAACGAGTGTGCTGTGCGGGGGCTCCTCACAGCACCGCTCTGGCGCCTCCTGTCCCGTCGCGTGCTCCGAGCACTCTGGTGTGCCCGTGTCACCACCAGCCCCCATGTCACCACATGTCACAAAGGGTCCTTAGACACGGTTCCATGCCACGGTGACCAGGCTGCACTGCATCACAAAGGGCCCTTGCACACACTGACACCTGCCCTGGGGACACCCTGAGCCCACCCAAAGTGGCCCAGGTTGGAAGGAATCCCTTGGCCCAAATATCTAAGAGAGCCCGACAGGAATGTTAGGAATGGCTCAAATCCTATCCAAGGGCTCCGGGCATTTAAGAGCCCTCAATTCAGGAAAGCCTTCCTTCCCCAAATTCACTGGCATGGCCAGAGAGTGTGACAGATTTGGACGTTTGCTTCCCATCTCAAAGCAGCAACTCATTTGCCTTCATTTGTCATCCATTGGAGAGTCACTTTACAAAAGAACACTACACAGAGGCGAATAAAGGCCATTCTTTGCTTTGCAAATGGTTTTCAATGAAGAGATGATAATATCCTAATTCTAGGAAGGAATAAAAGCTCACAAGGAGTGGAAGTGCACTCAGTGTTAGCAAATTAGCCCAAACAAATGAGAAGATTGCAAAATGGCTAATCCTCCTCCTGGTACAGATAGCTAAGTGGCTCTTTGTCCTGGGGTACAATGCAAAAATGTGTATTCTATCACCATCTGTTAAAATGTGGGAGGGGTGGTGATCCTTATCTCTGTGGGAGATATCCTCTGCTGATGTGCCATCTGATAAGATGGGGGGATGATCATCGTTATCTATTCACAACCCATCCTTCCTCCAGAAGATATATTCCGTTAATGGGCCATTAAGTCCTATTGTGTGACTGATAAGATTACATCACCCCATTGGGAGATGCCCCAGCTGGGGCAGGAGCCAAGCCTTTCCTACCTAGATAAAATACTGGGGTTTGGGACCCGAGGGCAGACCTTTCAACTGGATCCCAGAGGAAAGTCGGACCTTTTTCCACATCATTGCTGGATCTTCGGAGGAAAACTGCACCTTCTACAGGAGCACCGCTTCAACAGAACCACATCTGTCATCCAGGAGGACTGCAGCCACCATTTATATGGACTGCTACCAACACCCTGACTGACAGGGTGTCAGGTTGTATTTCTGACTGTGTTGGTGGTTGTTTCTTTTATATTATTGCATGTATTTTATTTTTTTCTCTTTTCTCCTATTAAATTGTATTACTGACTTGGAGTCTCGCACTGGTTTTACTTTCAAACCAACACACTCTTAAAGTACAGCTCTCCCCTCCTCTTCCCTGCAGGAAGATCAGGACCCCTAACAAAAAATCACAGCTAGTGCTTTGGCCCTGCTCCATAACCAAAGCTGTGCCAAAGCACAGATGCTGCCTTCAAGCTGACTCCAATTCCAGCCTAGACCTCTCACCTTCCACACAGCTCCTTCTCCAAGACGCCCACCAACACCAACCCACCTAATCAGCCACACACAAGCCCCCAACAGCCCGCCAGGATCCCCAGCTATCCCCATCCCTCCGCAGAGCTTTCCCAGCCTCCAGCAGACCCCTGGTTCCCTGCACGTGCCATGGGATGGCACTCGGGAGGATCTGCTCCAAGGCCTTTCCCGGTAGCAAGCTCAGGCTGCCAGGCCTATGGTTCCTGGATCATCCTTCCCACCAACTCTCCCTGTGCACGGCTGCTCCATTTGCACATTGGTGCTCAGCTCAGAGTTCTGCACTTGAGCAGCACTGCTGAGAAAGGATGGAGAGCGGCCTGGCAAGCTCTTTCTCCAGCTCCCTCTTGACTCTTGGGGGAGGTAGAACATTCCACAGGAAAGCACCTGGTGCTACAAGGAGTGGGTGACATCAGACAGCTGTGAGGGGAAGCCTCAGGACTGCTGTAATTCTGAGGGAACACCGTTGGCCTTGACCTGTATGCACCTGCAGAAGCTTAAATCCTCAGCTCCCAGGACCTCTCTTGGCCAGCACCCTGATGTGCACGCAGGACTGCTGCGAGGCACTGCTGGGACCCAGCGGGACAGGAGCTGCTGTCTCGTGTCCACCCAGCACCCCCGACAGAGCCAGGGTCACCCCAAAAGCAGACAAACGATCTGGTGTCGGCAGAGAGGAGCAAGGAGCACTGGGCTGCCTCCTCTCAGGGTATCTCAGCTGGCCCTGGGCCAAAACACGCCCCCGTTTTAAGGCCTGCTAATGCCCAGCTGCCAGAAATGCCGACCTTCTTCTCTCCAAGGCGCACAGGAAGAGCCAATGAGCAGGATGCCTTGGGAGGCAAACCTTCCCGGCCTTTGCTGAGGCCAGGGACACACCAAGATCAGCCAAGACTCTGCAGATTGCCTGGCCCGCACAGCCCAGCTCTTTGCTGGCCCTGGCCCGCAGCAGCTTCCACCAAGCGAGAGGCAATTGCATATTGCCAAGAGCCGAAACACAGCAGGCGGGTGAGATGTGAACAGTGTGCGCATCAAGGCCTTTTAATTCACAGCTCTCAAAGAGAGCTTTGGGGCTCGCAGCTGGACAGAGATGCTCCTGCTCACACCTCTGGCCAAAAGGGGGTAACACAGCGTGCTGCAGGTGCTTGGGTTGGTCTCCACAGCTCCAGGCAGATGCCAAACCTGCTCTTCACAGCCTTCTCCCTTCCCCTGCCCCTGTGCCCAGGGCAGCGGGCCTCAAGGACTCAAAGGACCACAGGGAGCCAAAGGGAATGTTACGAAGGGAGAGGGGAGATGAAACAAGTCTTGCCTCTGCCCAGGCCTCTGGCAGTAGTCATTGGCTTTATTGAGGTGGGCAGCACCCCAAAACCGCTCTTGCTCACAAGTTCTTCATAATGGTTGTTTAAGTCTATTACAAAATGAATTGTTTATTTAATAGACACAATTTTAACAAACAAAAGACTTTAATCTATTTCTTTTGACAAAGGATAAACAAAGAACCACTAGTAGGAGATAATATACTTTGCAAAGCAAAGGAATGAGGTGGAAGGGAAAACAGGGATTGGCGTGGTCTGAGGGCTAGAGGGAGAGAGCTATGTACAGGCAGGGAGAGGGCTGAAGCCATGCGAGCTTCCCACAGGTTCAGCTGTGCCAATCATCAGCTGTGCCTGGAGCTCCAGTGAGATATGCATGTGGTGTCCTCTTCAGTGTCTCCTGGTGCTGTTCTTGGGACACTGGTTCACTGTGTCGCTCAGAGGAACCTAATTCTTCAGCTCTGTTGGCAAACTGGTCTTGAATATTCAGGTTCCAGTGGGATGGACTGGTTTGTTTCCTTGGGGTGTGAATGGCTGGAAGAGAGAAGAGTCACAGTCAGAGCCCGGATCTGTGGGAATCCAAGTAGACCTTCCTGCCAAGGGCAGCCCACTCAGCTCCTGCAATGGCCAGCAGAGAGGAGTTGCCAACGGGATCGGCTGCAAGGTGCAGGCCAAGAATCCCGCCTGTGTCCCAATAAAACACTCGGAGCTCTGCCCACGCCACCCTTCATCCACACAGGGAGCAAAGCCCTCCGCAGCCGGGACAGGGATTGCAACTCCACCTGCCAGCCCCCGCTGCCAGCCCGCTGCCCTCACTCACCCGCACTGAGCACCTGGAGCTCATTCTTCTACTTCCTCATGCGTGCCCCGGCGATCCCTGGGAACACAGAGCCCGTCACGGCTCTGTCCAGCGGCACAGCTCCCTGCCAGCGGCGCTGCCAGCCCTGTGGCCACACGCCCTCGTGGCCCGGCAGGGCTCAGCCCGGGCCCTTGCTGCATCCTGACGCCCAAGGGCACGGCTGCGACACAGGGCGGCAGCAGCCCCGAGGGCAGCCGGGGCTCCACGGCGCCGGGCCCGGATGCCGCGCTGCCGGGGCCGCAGGCGGGGCTGGGGCCGAGCTGCGGCGGGGCGGGGAGGGGAGGGGAGGGGAGGGGAGGGAGCCCGGGCTCACCCATGAACCTGATGGCCGCTAATTGGACGGACTGCTGTGGGCTCTGCAGGTACGGCAGGGCCTGGCGCAGGTGCTCGGCCGCTCGGCTCCTGTCGTCTGCCAGCTGGAGAGAGCGGCGGGAGGGAAGGGTCGGGCCGGGCTTTGTGCCCCTTTGCCAGGCGCTCCCCGCTTTGGCCGGCCCCGGCCTCCCCTGCCCGCACAGCCCTGAGGCGCGGCCAGCAGCCGCTGGGCCGGGGCTCCGTCGGCGCCCGGCTCGGGCCCACAGGAGCCTGGAGAAGAGCCCGTGCGGCTCCTGCGTGCAGCCCTGGGCAGGGCCACAGCTGCCAAGCGCACACAGTGAGCACCGCGCTCAGGGGGCTTGTCCAGGCTGAGCCTGGCGCTTCCAGGCCCTCCTTACCAGGCACTCGGCAAACATCCACAGCTCTTCTGTCTGCAGCGCCTGTTGGAGATCCGTCTTCTTCAAGAACCCCGCCGCACAAAGCAGCGTTTCTCGAGAGGCCTGGAGAGCAGCAGAGATGTGCAGATGGCACCGCAGCTCAGGGCACAGGAGCCGCGTCCCTGTGCCAAGGCGTGCAGGAGGCTGCAGCCCGGGAGGTGCCAGGACCTGCAGGAGGCAGCCGAGCCCCTTCCAGACATCCACCAGCATCACACAAAACTTTACCTTTGCCAGCTCCTGGTTCTCATCATGGCAGTGGAAGAAGAGTGGGAGCAGGCTCTGGCTCACAATTCTCTCCAGGGCCGTTTTTCCCTTGTCCACTACCAAGTCCATCACCTTGCAGAAGAGGTGAACGGAAAGCTGCTGCACATGACTGCTATCCTGGAGGAAAGAAGGAGGAAAAGACCTCAGAAGCAACTTGTACAGCCCACCTGGGCGAAGGCCCAAACATCAGGAAGGCACAAAGTTTCGGGGCAGCAGCCAGTGCTCATGGCTGGGGGCACAGAGCCTTACATTTTCCAGTAGTGACAGGAGTGGCACAGCCAGCTTTGTAGCAGCAGTGCTAGATATCATGAGGTGTTTTTCCTGGAAGATATTTATGAAGACAGAGAGGGACATGCCAATCACCTCTCTCTGTGCATCACCCAGCAGCTCCAGGAGGCTTCGAGACAGGCTGCGTATACGTTTGGCCTGTGTAGAAGACAAGGCTGTGCTGTGAAGCCAAGAACGGCTACAGTGCCACCACTGCCGTGCTGGCACTGCAACCCCACCCTGCTGCCACAGGGCCCAGAGGCCAAAGGCCTGTCGTGATGAACTCAGGGAGGTGAGGCAGGAGAGCTGGGAGCATCTGCTGCAGCTCCTGAAGCCCAGGCAGCCCGAGGGGCAGCTTTCCCCAGCACAGCTTCAGCCGCTGCCCCCTTCTCACCATCGAGGGATCCTTGCTGAGCACCACAAGGCATCTGAGTGCCAGGCGACGTCTCTCCCTGTACTTGCTCTGCAGGTTCCTTGACATGATCTCCAGGATGCTGTCAGCACATTGAGTGAAATCCAAGCAGTCCAGGACCTGAAAGGCACAGGGCAGTGACAGCGGACCCGGCCGGCAGGAGCGCGCAACCACACAGGGCTGGGCTGAGAGATCAGCACAGGGCACGGGCAGTGTCCCAGGCAGCTGTGGTGACGAGAGGACAGAGAGCTGGGAGGGAGCTCTGGCCAAGAGGCTCACCTCCACAGTGAATGCCAGGAAAGGCAGATCCCAGCGTGGCTCCTGTGTGCTGAGCAGCTGGAGTAGGTGGAGTGCGACATGGGTACACAAGGGCATCAAGCCACGACGCATCAACCTAGCAGGGGGAAAAAGGGAGTAAGACCCTGAGGTGGGGGGAGGGTGCAATAATCTCCCAAGAGTGACTCACAGAGATGCAGTCTTTCCCCAGCATCCCTGGAGGTGATGTGGGCACTTTGGGAGGCTGCCCCTTGTGGGCACCTCCTCTCCCAGCCTTTTGCAGTCTGCTTGGCCGTCCCTCGGTGACAAGGCTCTCTGGCCCATGACCACAGGGACTGTGTGGGGCACGCCAGGCACACAGTGCAAATGTCGGGGGCAGAGGGGAAACAGGGGGTCTCACCTGGCCAGCAGACCCATGGCATAGTGCTGGGTGCCAGCAGAGAGCAGCGTGTCCCAGCCACGCTTGCGCTCCATGGCCATCACCTCAGGGTCATACTGCAGACAGAAGAGCAGAGCCTTCATGGTCTGCACTGCAAACCTGTGTGCAGAGCAAAGCCCAGGTCACACTGGGAGCACTGGCGCTGGCCACAAGGGCATGGGAAGGACAGGAGGACCAGGACCTGTTGGGCTTGCTGGGAAGGTGGTGATCCTCCCGGCACGCTCTCCAGAAGTTATCAACTGCCTCTGGCATCTGCTGTGTGGTGATGATGACATGGAAGAGCAGAGCCGTAACCAGAGCGTTGGAAGAATGCATCATGGCCTCATGGCACTGAGGCACCCGGATAATCACCCAGAGCACCAGAGTTGCCTGCAAAAGAAGCAGCCCCAGACAGCGCTCAGTGCCGAGGTGTCCATGGGGCAGGGCCCGAGGGGAGAGGCAGGGGGAGCAGTGGGCCTGGTGCTGCCTGAGCCTGTCCCTAGCCCAGCGCCTGAGGCACAGAGAGGATGGATGGAGATCTGCTGGAGAGGCTACTGGCGAGGAAACCAAGGCCAGTTCCAGAAACTCACAGCCAGGGCAAAAACGTCCTTGTTGTCCCCATCAGAGGTGCACATGCTGTGCAGGGGCCAGGCCTCCATCACACACAGCAGAGTTGGCAGCACCTTCTCCACTGTTGATCCCGATGAGCCTATGGCTCTCCACATCCTTGCAGCAGCTCTGTGGGATCAGAGCTCTGTGTCAGGGGTGTCTCAGTCACAGTCCAGTGCCCTGTGCAGCTGTAGGGCCCAGGTGACAGAGCCCCGGTGCCCTGAGGGCCAGGCAGGGAGCGTGGCAGCAGTCTCAGGAGACAGAGGGGCCTGAGGGTCCTGGGCCTGTCTGCCTGTCTGGCAGAGCCCATTGGACAGGCTGTACAGGGCGGTGGGCCCTAAAGGCTGGTGGGCCCTAAAGGCTGTTGAGCCCTGAGCTCTCAAGGCACGTGGGCCTCGTACCTGTCACACGTTGGGGCACAGCGCAGGAGGGTCAGCACCACGTCAGCAGGGTGTTCTCCAGCCAGCCTCAGAATGTCAGTGCGCAGACTGACACCCACAGTGGCACAGGACACGAGACTCTGGTGAATGCTTTTCACCATGGCTGGCACCTGGAAGAGGCGTGACGAGGACTTGGAGTGCTGTCCAAGGGACCAGCTTCCCCCAAGAAGTGCTTCCCTTCCTGTGGAGGGAGCAGAAAACATTCATAAAGAAGAAAGTCTCCCTGCATCCTCAGAACAAACTCCTTGGAAAACCATAGCTTAAAGATAAGAAATGGCTTGTGAAATGATGAATACAAAAAGGAATCCAGTTCCCGCCCTTGGTAGATCCTTCGATCTCCAGTATTAGTGGCTCATTCTCTTTTAGTATCCGCAGGCCAGCTTTGAATGTAAAATCCCTCAGGGATTGGTTAGAATGTAGAATTCCCTTGATAATTGGTGCAAACTGTAAAACTCCCAAAAGCTATAAAAACCCCTGTAAAACAATAACCGTTGGTATATGCTAGATTGGATGCCTTCATAGAATAAACTATGGATTTGTGGCTTTCTACATATCCTGGTTTATTTACCCCGCTGGTCTAAGAGCTCACCGCGAGCCAAATTTCTATCTGGGCAAGGCTCGGGAACGTGCTCTGTCGCTGAGGGCTGCAGAAGCGGTCTCAGAGATCCCAAAGGGAGCCCAAAAACCCAGCCAGCGACACCTTCCCACCACACTCTTCTGGCCTCAAAGACCAAGGAGGCACAGTGGCCGTTCCTTGAGGGGATGCACGATCACATGATCCTGGGAGGGCACCAGCCCTGGCCCCAGACTGCTAACCTGCAGCTCAGATGAAACAACACTCTTCTCAACAAAATCGGTGGTGGGAGCATGAATGACAGCGGGAGTGGTGTCAGTATTTGTGATGCCCTGAGTCTCTCCGGTGTCAGCGTTTGTCATGGCCACGTCCTCCGTCACTGCCATGTCAGCCTTTGCCCTGTCATCATTCACTGCTGTGTTGAAGTGGTCTGAGCACTCAGCCAAATCTGGGCTGACATCGGGCTCTGCCTGGAGCTCGCTCAGCCTGGAGTCAGGCTCGGCTGTGCTCTCTGTTGCTGTGCTGCTGGTCTTTCTACGGCGAAGGGGCACAAACTCGCGGAACATCTGCAGGAGAACAAAGGACAGGGAAGAGAGGCAAGTTCCATGGCATGCTCCAAGCGCTGTGCTGGGCTGAGCAGTGACAGCAGGCCCAGCCCAGGTGGGGATGGCTGCAGGTACCTTCAGTGTTCTGCGGAAGCGGCCACGGGTGGGTTTCTGCTCTTGTGTCGGCTCCATGGCTGCAGCACCTGGCAAAGAGCGAGCGCAGCCAGAGCTGAGGGGCTGCGGGAGAGGCCGGAGAACACAGCCCAGCCCTGCATTCCCCAGGCAGGGACAGCCCCGGGATGCCCCAGGGGATGCCAGCACGGCCGCTGCAGGGTGTCTGCCCGGCCCCTCTTCTGTCCTGTCCCTGGGCATGTCCACAGTGGGTGGGCTGGACTGAGACGAGATGAGACGGGATGGGATGGGACGGACGGGATGGGACGGGACGGGACGGGGCCAAGCTGGATGCATGCACCAGCCCTGAGACCCAGGTGTGCCACTCACCATCCTGCATTGGCTGGAACGGCTCTGACTCTTCGGGCTCTTGAGGAGCTGGGGCAACTCTAGAGCCTCTCCTTTTTATTGCCCTGAACACTTTGAACAGATTGAGAAATCTGCCCGCCATGCCGGAGTCTGGCCTCGAGGGCACCTTCTAGAGAGATGCTTTGGGAAAGTTACAAGGCAACAAGTTGTGCAGCTGTGCCTTAAAGGCACCTGCGACAGAGAAGCCTCAGGAAGGCTGCAGGACAGCAAGTCCTGCACTTGAGGCCTCCTGCCACAAGGGCAGCAGACTCCTCGTAAATGATTCAGATCACCACACCCCAAGGTCTGGCTACTAGTGCACCAGCCACAGGGATCAGAGATACCTCAGGAAAGCTCCAAGTCACCAAGTCCTGCAGTCTTTCCACGAGGTCACCTGCAGGAATAACGCCTCGGAAAAGCTCGGGGTCAGGCACGAACGAGTGTGCTGTGCGGGGGCTCCTCACAGCACCGCTCTGGCGCCTCCTGTCCCGTCGCGTGCTCCGAGCACTCTGGTGTGCCCGTGTCACCACCAGCCCCCATGTCACCACATGTCACAAAGGGTCCTTAGACACGGTTCCATGCCACGGTGACCAGGCTGCACTGCATCACAAAGGGCCCTTGCACACACTGACACCTGCCCTGGGGACACCCTGAGCCCACCCAAAGTGGCCCAGGTTGGAAGGAATCCCTTGGCCCAAATATCTAAGAGAGCCCGACAGGAATGTTAGGAATGGCTCAAATCCTATCCAAGGGCTCCGGGCATTTAAGAGCCCTCAATTCAGGAAAGCCTTCCTTCCCCAAATTCACTGGCATGGCCAGAGAGTGTGACAGATTTGGACGTTTGCTTCCCATCTCAAAGCAGCAACTCATTTGCCTTCATTTGTCATCCATTGGAGAGTCACTTTACAAAAGAACACTACACAGAGGCGAATAAAGGCCATTCTTTGCTTTGCAAATGGTTTTCAATGAAGAGATGATAATATCCTAATTCTAGGAAGGAATAAAAGCTCACAAGGAGTGGAAGTGCACTCAGTGTTAGCAAATTAGCCCAAACAAATGAGAAGATTGCAAAATGGCTAATCCTCCTCCTGGTACAGATAGCTAAGTGGCTCTTTGTCCTGGGGTACAATGCAAAAATGTGTATTCTATCACCATCTGTTAAAATGTGGGAGGGGTGGTGATCCTTATCTCTGTGGGAGATATCCTCTGCTGATGTGCCATCTGATAAGATGGGGGGATGATCATCGTTATCTATTCACAACCCATCCTTCCTCCAGAAGATATATTCCGTTAATGGGCCATTAAGTCCTATTGTGTGACTGATAAGATTACATCACCCCATTGGGAGATGCCCCAGCTGGGGCAGGAGCCAAGCCTTTCCTACCTAGATAAAATACTGGGGTTTGGGACCCGAGGGCAGACCTTTCAACTGGATCCCAGAGGAAAGTCGGACCTTTTTCCACATCATTGCTGGATCTTCGGAGGAAAACTGCACCTTCTACAGGAGCACCGCTTCAACAGAACCACATCTGTCATCCAGGAGGACTGCAGCCACCATTTATATGGACTGCTACCAACACCCTGACTGACAGGGTGTCAGGTTGTATTTCTGACTGTGTTGGTGGTTGTTTCTTTTATATTATTGCATGTATTTTATTTTTTTCTCTTTTCTCCTATTAAATTGTATTACTGACTTGGAGTCTCGCACTGGTTTTACTTTCAAACCAACACACTCTTAAAGTACAGCTCTCCCCTCCTCTTCCCTGCAGGAAGATCAGGACCCCTAACAAAAAATCACAGCTAGTGCTTTGGCCCTGCTCCATAACCAAAGCTGTGCCAAAGCACAGATGCTGCCTTCAAGCTGACTCCAATTCCAGCCTAGACCTCTCACCTTCCACACAGCTCCTTCTCCAAGACGCCCACCAACACCAACCCACCTAATCAGCCACACACAAGCCCCCAACAGCCCGCCAGGATCCCCAGCTATCCCCATCCCTCCGCAGAGCTTTCCCAGCCTCCAGCAGACCCCTGGTTCCCTGCACGTGCCATGGGATGGCACTCGGGAGGATCTGCTCCAAGGCCTTTCCCGGTAGCAAGCTCAGGCTGCCAGGCCTATGGTTCCTGGATCATCCTTCCCACCAACTCTCCCTGTGCACGGCTGCTCCATTTGCACATTGGTGCTCAGCTCAGAGTTCTGCACTTGAGCAGCACTGCTGAGAAAGGATGGAGAGCGGCCTGGCAAGCTCTTTCTCCAGCTCCCTCTTGACTCTTGGGGGAGGTAGAACATTCCACAGGAAAGCACCTGGTGCTACAAGGAGTGGGTGACATCAGACAGCTGTGAGGGGAAGCCTCAGGACTGCTGTAATTCTGAGGGAACACCGTTGGCCTTGACCTGTATGCACCTGCAGAAGCTTAAATCCTCAGCTCCCAGGACCTCTCTTGGCCAGCACCCTGATGTGCACGCAGGACTGCTGCGAGGCACTGCTGGGACCCAGCGGGACAGGAGCTGCTGTCTCGTGTCCACCCAGCACCCCCGACAGAGCCAGGGTCACCCCAAAAGCAGACAAACGATCTGGTGTCGGCAGAGAGGAGCAAGGAGCACTGGGCTGCCTCCTCTCAGGGTATCTCAGCTGGCCCTGGGCCAAAACACGCCCCCGTTTTAAGGCCTGCTAATGCCCAGCTGCCAGAAATGCCGACCTTCTTCTCTCCAAGGCGCACAGGAAGAGCCAATGAGCAGGATGCCTTGGGAGGCAAACCTTCCCGGCCTTTGCTGAGGCCAGGGACACACCAAGATCAGCCAAGACTCTGCAGATTGCCTGGCCCGCACAGCCCAGCTCTTTGCTGGCCCTGGCCCGCAGCAGCTTCCACCAAGCGAGAGGCAATTGCATATTGCCAAGAGCCGAAACACAGCAGGCGGGTGAGATGTGAACAGTGTGCGCATCAAGGCCTTTTAATTCACAGCTCTCAAAGAGAGCTTTGGGGCTCGCAGCTGGACAGAGATGCTCCTGCTCACACCTCTGGCCAAAAGGGGGTAACACAGCGTGCTGCAGGTGCTTGGGTTGGTCTCCACAGCTCCAGGCAGATGCCAAACCTGCTCTTCACAGCCTTCTCCCTTCCCCTGCCCCTGTGCCCAGGGCAGCGGGCCTCAAGGACTCAAAGGACCACAGGGAGCCAAAGGGAATGTTACGAAGGGAGAGGGGAGATGAAACAAGTCTTGCCTCTGCCCAGGCCTCTGGCAGTAGTCATTGGCTTTATTGAGGTGGGCAGCACCCCAAAACCGCTCTTGCTCACAAGTTCTTCATAATGGTTGTTTAAGTCTATTACAAAATGAATTGTTTATTTAATAGACACAATTTTAACAAACAAAAGACTTTAATCTATTTCTTTTGACAAAGGATAAACAAAGAACCACTAGTAGGAGATAATATACTTTGCAAAGCAAAGGAATGAGGTGGAAGGGAAAACAGGGATTGGCGTGGTCTGAGGGCTAGAGGGAGAGAGCTATGTACAGGCAGGGAGAGGGCTGAAGCCATGCGAGCTTCCCACAGGTTCAGCTGTGCCAATCATCAGCTGTGCCTGGAGCTCCAGTGAGATATGCATGTGGTGTCCTCTTCAGTGTCTCCTGGTGCTGTTCTTGGGACACTGGTTCACTGTGTCGCTCAGAGGAACCTAATTCTTCAGCTCTGTTGGCAAACTGGTCTTGAATATTCAGGTTCCAGTGGGATGGACTGGTTTGTTTCCTTGGGGTGTGAATGGCTGGAAGAGAGAAGAGTCACAGTCAGAGCCCGGATCTGTGGGAATCCAAGTAGACCTTCCTGCCAAGGGCAGCCCACTCAGCTCCTGCAATGGCCAGCAGAGAGGAGTTGCCAACGGGATCGGCTGCAAGGTGCAGGCCAAGAATCCCGCCTGTGTCCCAATAAAACACTCGGAGCTCTGCCCACGCCACCCTTCATCCACACAGGGAGCAAAGCCCTCCGCAGCCGGGACAGGGATTGCAACTCCACCTGCCAGCCCCCGCTGCCAGCCCGCTGCCCTCACTCACCCGCACTGAGCACCTGGAGCTCATTCTTCTACTTCCTCATGCGTGCCCCGGCGATCCCTGGGAACACAGAGCCCGTCACGGCTCTGTCCAGCGGCACAGCTCCCTGCCAGCGGCGCTGCCAGCCCTGTGGCCACACGCCCTCGTGGCCCGGCAGGGCTCAGCCCGGGCCCTTGCTGCATCCTGACGCCCAAGGGCACGGCTGCGACACAGGGCGGCAGCAGCCCCGAGGGCAGCCGGGGCTCCACGGCGCCGGGCCCGGATGCCGCGCTGCCGGGGCCGCAGGCGGGGCTGGGGCCGAGCTGCGGCGGGGCGGGGAGGGGAGGGGAGGGGAGGGGAGGGAGCCCGGGCTCACCCATGAACCTGATGGCCGCTAATTGGACGGACTGCTGTGGGCTCTGCAGGTACGGCAGGGCCTGGCGCAGGTGCTCGGCCGCTCGGCTCCTGTCGTCTGCCAGCTGGAGAGAGCGGCGGGAGGGAAGGGTCGGGCCGGGCTTTGTGCCCCTTTGCCAGGCGCTCCCCGCTTTGGCCGGCCCCGGCCTCCCCTGCCCGCACAGCCCTGAGGCGCGGCCAGCAGCCGCTGGGCCGGGGCTCCGTCGGCGCCCGGCTCGGGCCCACAGGAGCCTGGAGAAGAGCCCGTGCGGCTCCTGCGTGCAGCCCTGGGCAGGGCCACAGCTGCCAAGCGCACACAGTGAGCACCGCGCTCAGGGGGCTTGTCCAGGCTGAGCCTGGCGCTTCCAGGCCCTCCTTACCAGGCACTCGGCAAACATCCACAGCTCTTCTGTCTGCAGCGCCTGTTGGAGATCCGTCTTCTTCAAGAACCCGGCCGCACAAAGCAGCGTTTCTCGAGAGGCCTGGAGAGCAGCAGAGATGTGCAGATGGCACCGCAGCTCAGGGCACAGGAGCCGCGTCCCTGTGCCAAGGCGTGCAGGAGGCTGCAGCCCGGGAGGTGCCAGGACCTGCAGGAGGCAGCCGAGCCCCTTCCAGACATCCACCAGCATCACACAAAACTTTACCTTTGCCAGCTCCTGGTTCTCATCATGGCAGTGGAAGAAGAGTGGGAGCAGGCTCTGGCTCACAATTCTCTCCAGGGCCGTTTTTCCCTTGTCCACTACCAAGTCCATCACCTTGCAGAAGAGGTGAACGGAAAGCTGCTGCACATGACTGCTATCCTGGAGGAAAGAAGGAGGAAAAGACCTCAGAAGCAACTTGTACAGCCCACCTGGGCGAAGGCCCAAACATCAGGAAGGCACAAAGTTTCGGGGCAGCAGCCAGTGCTCATGGCTGGGGGCACAGAGCCTTACATTTTCCAGTAGTGACAGGAGTGGCACAGCCAGCTTTGTAGCAGCAGTGCTAGATATCATGAGGTGTTTTTCCTGGAAGATATTTATGAAGACAGAGAGGGACATGCCAATCACCTCTCTCTGTGCATCACCCAGCAGCTCCAGGAGGCTTCGAGACAGGCTGCGTATACGTTTGGCCTGTGTAGAAGACAAGGCTGTGCTGTGAAGCCAAGAACGGCTACAGTGCCACCACTGCCGTGCTGGCACTGCAACCCCACCCTGCTGCCACAGGGCCCAGAGGCCAAAGGCCTGTCGTGATGAACTCAGGGAGGTGAGGCAGGAGAGCTGGGAGCATCTGCTGCAGCTCCTGAAGCCCAGGCAGCCCGAGGGGCAGCTTTCCCCAGCACAGCTTCAGCCGCTGCCCCCTTCTCACCATCGAGGGATCCTTGCTGAGCACCACAAGGCATCTGAGTGCCAGGCGACGTCTCTCCCTGTACTTGCTCTGCAGGTTCCTTGACATGATCTCCAGGATGCTGTCAGCACATTGAGTGAAATCCAAGCAGTCCAGGACCTGAAAGGCACAGGGCAGTGACAGCGGACCCGGCCGGCAGGAGCGCGCAACCACACAGGGCTGGGCTGAGAGATCAGCACAGGGCACGGGCAGTGTCCCAGGCAGCTGTGGTGACGAGAGGACAGAGAGCTGGGAGGGAGCTCTGGCCAAGAGGCTCACCTCCACAGTGAATGCCAGGAAAGGCAGATCCCAGCGTGGCTCCTGTGTGCTGAGCAGCTGGAGTAGGTGGAGTGCGACATGGGTACACAAGGGCATCAAGCCACGACGCATCAACCTAGCAGGGGGAAAAAGGGAGTAAGACCCTGAGGTGGGGGGAGGGTGCAATAATCTCCCAAGAGTGACTCACAGAGATGCAGTCTTTCCCCAGCATCCCTGGAGGTGATGTGGGCACTTTGGGAGGCTGCCCCTTGTGGGCACCTCCTCTCCCAGCCTTTTGCAGTCTGCTTGGCCGTCCCTCGGTGACAAGGCTCTCTGGCCCATGACCACAGGGACTGTGTGGGGCACGCCAGGCACACAGTGCAAATGTCGGGGGCAGAGGGGAAACAGGGGGTCTCACCTGGCCAGCAGACCCATGGCATAGTGCTGGGTGCCAGCAGAGAGCAGCGTGTCCCAGCCACGCTTGCGCTCCATGGCCATCACCTCAGGGTCATACTGCAGACAGAAGAGCAGAGCCTTCATGGTCTGCACTGCAAACCTGTGTGCAGAGCAAAGCCCAGGTCACACTGGGAGCATTGGCGCTGGCCACAAGGGCATGGGAAGGACAGGAGGACCAGGACCTGTTGGGCTTGCTGGGAAGGTGGTGATCCTCCCGGCACGCTCTCCAGAAGTTATCAACTGCCTCTGGCATCTGCTGTGTGGTGATGATGACATGGAAGAGCAGAGCCGTAACCAGAGCGTTGGAAGAATGCATCATGGCCTCATGGCACTGAGGCACCCGGATAATCACCCAGAGCACCAGAGTTGCCTGCAAAAGAAGCAGCCCCAGACAGCGCTCAGTGCCGAGGTGTCCATGGGGCAGGGCCCGAGGGGAGAGGCAGGGGGAGCAGTGGGCCTGGTGCTGCCTGAGCCTGTCCCTAGCCCAGCGCCTGAGGCACAGAGAGGATGGATGGAGATCTGCTGGAGAGGCTACTGGCGAGGAAACCAAGGCCAGTTCCAGAAACTCACAGCCAGGGCAAAAACGTCCTTGTTGTCCCCATCAGAGGTGCACATGCTGTGCAGGGGCCAGGCCTCCATCACACACAGCAGAGTTGGCAGCACCTTCTCCACTGTTGATCCCGATGAGCCTATGGCTCTCCACATCCTTGCAGCAGCTCTGTGGGATCAGAGCTCTGTGTCAGGGGTGTCTCAGTCACAGTCCAGTGCCCTGTGCAGCTGTAGGGCCCAGGTGACAGAGCCCCGGTGCCCTGAGGGCCAGGCAGGGAGCGTGGCAGCAGTCTCAGGAGACAGAGGGGCCTGAGGGTCCTGGGCCTGTCTGCCTGTCTGGCAGAGCCCATTGGACAGGCTGTACAGGGCGGTGGGCCCTAAAGGCTGGTGGGCCCTAAAGGCTGTTGAGCCCTGAGCTCTCAAGGCACGTGGGCCTCGTACCTGTCACACGTTGGGGCACAGCGCAGGAGGGTCAGCACCACGTCAGCAGGGTGTTCTCCAGCCAGCCTCAGAATGTCAGTGCGCAGACTGACACCCACAGTGGCACAGGACACGAGACTCTGGTGAATGCTTTTCACCATGGCTGGCACCTGGAAGAGGCGTGACGAGGACTTGGAGTGCTGTCCAAGGGACCAGCTTCCCCCAAGAAGTGCTTCCCTTCCTGTGGAGGGAGCAGAAAACATTCATAAAGAAGAAAGTCTCCCTGCATCCTCAGAACAAACTCCTTGGAAAACCATAGCTTAAAGATAAGAAATGGCTTGTGAAATGATGAATACAAAAAGGAATCCAGTTC
The DNA here is from genome assembly GCF_052056855.1 of Sturnus vulgaris. NCBI lineage: Eukaryota > Metazoa > Chordata > Aves > Passeriformes > Sturnidae > Sturnus > Sturnus vulgaris. The sequence continues at coordinate 5,204,049 of NC_142249.1, forward strand.
CCGCCCTTGGTAGATCCTTCGATCTCCAGTATTAGTGGCTCATTCTCTTTTAGTATCCGCAGGCCAGCTTTGAATGTAAAATCCCTCAGGGATTGGTTAGAATGTAGAATTCCCTTGATAATTGGTGCAAACTGTAAAACTCCCAAAAGCTATAAAAACCCCTGTAAAACAATAACCGTTGGTATATGCTAGATTGGATGCCTTCATAGAATAAACTATGGATTTGTGGCTTTCTACATATCCTGGTTTATTTACCCCGCTGGTCTAAGAGCTCACCGCGAGCCAAATTTCTATCTGGGCAAGGCTCGGGAACGTGCTCTGTCGCTGAGGGCTGCAGAAGCGGTCTCAGAGATCCCAAAGGGAGCCCAAAAACCCAGCCAGCGACACCTTCCCACCACACTCTTCTGGCCTCAAAGACCAAGGAGGCACAGTGGCCGTTCCTTGAGGGGATGCACGATCACATGATCCTGGGAGGGCACCAGCCCTGGCCCCAGACTGCTAACCTGCAGCTCAGATGAAACAACACTCTTCTCAACAAAATCGGTGGTGGGAGCATGAATGACAGCGGGAGTGGTGTCAGTATTTGTGATGCCCTGAGTCTCTCCGGTGTCAGCGTTTGTCATGGCCACGTCCTCCGTCACTGCCATGTCAGCCTTTGCCCTGTCATCATTCACTGCTGTGTTGAAGTGGTCTGAGCACTCAGCCAAATCTGGGCTGACATCGGGCTCTGCCTGGAGCTCGCTCAGCCTGGAGTCAGGCTCGGCTGTGCTCTCTGTTGCTGTGCTGCTGGTCTTTCTACGGCGAAGGGGCACAAACTCGCGGAACATCTGCAGGAGAACAAAGGACAGGGAAGAGAGGCAAGTTCCATGGCATGCTCCAAGCGCTGTGCTGGGCTGAGCAGTGACAGCAGGCCCAGCCCAGGTGGGGATGGCTGCAGGTACCTTCAGTGTTCTGCGGAAGCGGCCACGGGTGGGTTTCTGCTCTTGTGTCGGCTCCATGGCTGCAGCACCTGGCAAAGAGCGAGCGCAGCCAGAGCTGAGGGGCTGCGGGAGAGGCCGGAGAACACAGCCCAGCCCTGCATTCCCCAGGCAGGGACAGCCCCGGGATGCCCCAGGGGATGCCAGCACGGCCGCTGCAGGGTGTCTGCCCGGCCCCTCTTCTGTCCTGTCCCTGGGCATGTCCACAGTGGGTGGGCTGGACTGAGACGAGATGAGACGGGATGGGATGGGACGGACGGGATGGGACGGGACGGGACGGGGCCAAGCTGGATGCATGCACCAGCCCTGAGACCCAGGTGTGCCACTCACCATCCTGCATTGGCTGGAACGGCTCTGACTCTTCGGGCTCTTGAGGAGCTGGGGCAACTCTAGAGCCTCTCCTTTTTATTGCCCTGAACACTTTGAACAGATTGAGAAATCTGCCCGCCATGCCGGAGTCTGGCCTCGAGGGCACCTTCTAGAGAGATGCTTTGGGAAAGTTACAAGGCAACAAGTTGTGCAGCTGTGCCTTAAAGGCACCTGCGACAGAGAAGCCTCAGGAAGGCTGCAGGACAGCAAGTCCTGCACTTGAGGCCTCCTGCCACAAGGGCAGCAGACTCCTCGTAAATGATTCAGATCACCACACCCCAAGGTCTGGCTACTAGTGCACCAGCCACAGGGATCAGAGATACCTCAGGAAAGCTCCAAGTCACCAAGTCCTGCAGTCTTTCCACGAGGTCACCTGCAGGAATAACGCCTCGGAAAAGCTCGGGGTCAGGCACGAACGAGTGTGCTGTGCGGGGGCTCCTCACAGCACCGCTCTGGCGCCTCCTGTCCCGTCGCGTGCTCCGAGCACTCTGGTGTGCCCGTGTCACCACCAGCCCCCATGTCACCACATGTCACAAAGGGTCCTTAGACACGGTTCCATGCCACGGTGACCAGGCTGCACTGCATCACAAAGGGCCCTTGCACACACTGACACCTGCCCTGGGGACACCCTGAGCCCACCCAAAGTGGCCCAGGTTGGAAGGAATCCCTTGGCCCAAATATCTAAGAGAGCCCGACAGGAATGTTAGGAATGGCTCAAATCCTATCCAACGCTGCTCTGCGGGCTCCGGGCATTTAAGAGCCCTCAATTCAGGAAAGCCTTCCTTCCCCAAATTCACTGGCATGGCCAGAGAGTGTGACAGATTTGGACGTTTGCTTCCCATCTCAAAGCAGCAACTCATTTGCCTTCATTTGTCATCCATTGGAGAGTCACTTTACAAAAGAACACTACACAGAGGCGAATAAAGGCCATTCTTTGCTTTGCAAATGGTTTTCAATGAAGAGATGATAATATCCTAATTCTAGGAAGGAATAAAAGCTCACAAGGAGTGGAAGTGCACTCAGTGTTAGCAAATTAGCCCAAACAAATGAGAAGATTGCAAAATGGCTAATCCTCCTCCTGGTACAGATAGCTAAGTGGCTCTTTGTCCTGGGGTACAATGCAAAAATGTGTATTCTATCACCATCTGTTAAAATGTGGGAGGGGTGGTGATCCTTATCTCTGTGGGAGATATCCTCTGCTGATGTGCCATCTGATAAGATGGGGGGATGATCATCGTTATCTATTCACAACCCATCCTTCCTCCAGAAGATATATTCCGTTAATGGGCCATTAAGTCCTATTGTGTGACTGATAAGATTACATCACCCCATTGGGAGATGCCCCAGCTGGGGCAGGAGCCAAGCCTTTCCTACCTAGATAAAATACTGGGGTTTGGGACCCGAGGGCAGACCTTTCAACTGGATCCCAGAGGAAAGTCGGACCTTTTTCCACATCATTGCTGGATCTTCGGAGGAAAACTGCACCTTCTACAGGAGCACCGCTTCAACAGAACCACATCTGTCATCCAGGAGGACTGCAGCCACCATTTATATGGACTGCTACCAACACCCTGACTGACAGGGTGTCAGGTTGTATTTCTGACTGTGTTGGTGGTTGTTTCTTTTATATTATTGCATGTATTTTATTTTTTTCTCTTTTCTCCTATTAAATTGTATTACTGACTTGGAGTCTCGCACTGGTTTTACTTTCAAACCAACACACTCTTAAAGTACAGCTCTCCCCTCCTCTTCCCTGCAGGAAGATCAGGACCCCTAACAAAAAATCACAGCTAGTGCTTTGGCCCTCCTCCAGAACCAAAGCTGTGCCAAAGCACAGATGCTGCCTTCAAGCTGACTCCAATTCCAGCCTAGACCTCTCACCTTCCACACAGCTCCTTCTCCAAGACGCCCACCAACACCAACCCCCCTAATCAGCCACACACAAGCCCCCAACAGCCCGCCGGGATCCCCAGCTAACCCCATCCCTCCGCAGAGCTTTCCCAGCCTCCAGCAGACCCCTGGTTCCCTGCACGTGCCATGGGATGGCACTCGGGAGGATCTGCTCCAAGGCCTTTCCCAGTAGCCAGCTCAGGCTGCCAGGCCTATGGTTCCTGGATCATCCTTCCCACCAACTCTCCCTGTGCACGGCTGCTCCATTTGCACATTGGTGCTCAGCTCAGAGTTCTGCACTTGAGCAGCACTGCTGAGAAAGGATGGAGAGCGGCCTGGCAAGCTCTTTCTCCAGCTCCCTCTTGACTCTTGGGGGAGGTAGAACATTCCACAGGAAAGCACCTGGTGCCACAAGGAGTGGGTGACATCAGACAGCTGTGAGGGGAAGCCTCAGGACTGCTGTATTCTGAGGGAACACCGTTGGCCTTGACCTGTATGCACCTGCGGAAGCTTAAATCCTCAGCTCCCAGGACCTCTCTTGGCCAGCACCCTGATGTGCACGCAGGACTGCTGCGAGGCACTGCTGGGACCCAGCGGGACAGGAGCTGCTGTCTCGTGTCCACCCAGCACCCCCGACAGAGCCAGGGTCACCCCAAAAGCAGACAAACGATCTGGTGTCGGCAGAGAGGAGCAAGGAGCACTGGGCTGCCTCCTCTCAGGGTATCTCAGCTGGCCCTGGGCCACAACACGCCCCCGTTTTAAGTCCTGCCTATGCCCAGCTGCCAGAAATGCCGACCTTCTTCTCTCCAAGGCGCACAGGAAGAGCCAATGAGCAGGATGCCTTGGGAGGCAAACCTTCCCGGCCTTTGCTGAGGCCAGGGACACACCAAGATCAGCCAAGACTCTGCAGATTGCCTGGCCCGCACAGCCCAGCTCTTTGCTGGCCCTGGCCCGCAGCAGCTTCCACCAAGCGAGAGGCAATTGCATATTGCCAAGAGCCGAAACACAGCAGGCAGGTGAGATGTGAACAGTGTGTGCATCAAGGACTTTTAATTCACAGCTCTCAAAGAGAGCTTTGGGGCTCGCAGCT